>NC_027756.1:26036218-26047117 GCF_000695525.1 Brassica oleracea var. oleracea
ATTCTTCACATTCACGGGGCTCCGCCTTACAGAAGAAAAGGCTATCATCAGCAAAGAGAAGGTGGGATACCGAAGGACATGCGCGGGTAATACGCATCCCCGTTACCTTCCCTTGGTTCTCTGCATGATTGAGAAGGCTAACGAGCGCTTCCGTGCACAGAATAAAAATGAAAGGAGACAACGGATCTCCTTGACGCAGGCCTCTACCTGGAACAATAAAATTACAGTTATGGCAAAGATTATAGTATATAATATTTTTAATATACATATTTAGAACGACTGTAATTCGTTTCATCCCGAAGGTATAATATATAGGGGTTTTTGCAAATATGACTTAAAACTTGAAATCAAACACAAAACTAACCCATGTTTTTTTTTTGGAACTTTGACTTGCCTCTTTCACCCCCAAAGTTCAAATTATTCACGAAAATGCCATCACTTTTTTCTTTCTTTTTTTCTTTCGAAAATGCATATTTTACTCTATCACCCTCATCTTCCTCAAGTATTCACAATATTGTCATTGCCATCAATACACCAACCACCATGAACAACCAATTTGAAGCTCTTAATGCACCTAAAAATCGATTTACACTCTTTCTTTCTCAATTCTTATGAACTACAAAACAACATCTCTTTCACTTTCTCTCCATATTCATCCAAAAAAACCAAGATTTTAATTCTAAAATTTTTATGGTTCATAGAGCCATTGAAACTTACGATTCTTGGTGGGTCACTTTTGTTTGAGATTCTGGGTGCTTGGAGAAGACTTATATGTGCTAAACAAGTTGTCTCACTGGTTTAAACTATGAAATCAGTTTTTTTACCAGATATGTTCGTCCAAACAACTTACAGATAAGCAGTCTGGCTGTAGACGACTTACATAGAAGTCTTCTGGTCAATGCAGAGGTTATTTTTGCAATTGAATTTTAAATGTGTTTTTAAAAGAATTCGAGACGACTTCCATGTAAGTCGTCTAAGGTAAACGGGTTAGTTTGCATTTGACTGGATTGTGTCAGAAATTTGACTTTTCCTGGATGACTTACACGTAAGTCGTCTAGTAGAAAATTAAAAAATCAATATTTTGTTATACCTAGACGACTTACATGGAAGTCGTCTCAGATTAGTTTTGCAATTGAAAAATAAAACAAAAAAATTATTTTTTTCTAGACGACTTACACGTAAGTCGTCCGTCCGACGACTTACATTGAAGTCTTCCATGATATATTCTGAGATTCTGGTCAAACCTTGCTTATCTTGGACGGTTTCCATGTAAGTCGTCGGACGGACGACTTCTGTATAAGTCGTCTAGAAAAAAATAATTTTTTTTGTTTTATTTTTCAATTGCAAAACTAACCTGAGACGACTTACATGGAAGTCGTCTAGGTATAACAAAATATTGATTTTTTTAATTTTCCATTGGACGACTTACGTGTAAGTCGTCCAGGAAAAGTCAAATTTTTGACACAATCCGGTCAAATGCAGAACTAACCCGTTTTCCCGAGACGACTTACATGTAAGTCGTCTCGAGTTTTTTTTTAACAAACAAAGATGGACGACTTCCATGTAAGTCGTCTAAGTTAAAAATCAATTGCAAAACTAACCTAAATGGACGACTTCCTAAAAGTCTGCCAGACGACCTCCGTGGAAGTCGTTTGCGTCAATGTTTAATAAACTTTAACTTTTATTTTCTCAAAAACTATAAAGAATTTTTAACATTTCCTTGTTAATTCATGTTTATTAATCAATATTTTAGCTACTGAATGAAATTTATAATTTAATTCGTGATATTTATGAGGTTACCAATATTCATGTTTATTAAAATTTTTGCTGATCCGATAAGACTTCCGTGGAAGTCTTCTACGCTAGTTTTTTAATAACTTGTATTTTTAAGAGTATTAAGTAACTTCAAAATATGTAAAACTCATATTTTCAAAATATGTTTTCTGCCTTGGTTTTACTAAATTTGACTAAGTTTTTCAACACAAACTTGTAAAAATTGTTATATGTTTTGACTAATTACTATTGTTTGTTTTCATCTCTTAATTATGAACCAATGATGATTATTGCTATGAGTGGGTAAAATACTTGTTTCTTAAAATGTTATATTAATGACTTAAGTATCATTATTGTTATATGCATCAATGATTTTTTTTTGCTATGAGTGAGTAAAATGGTTAAAATGATTCTTAATATGTTGTATCAATGACTTAAGTATCATTATTGGTATATGCATCAATGATGTTTTTTGCTAGAATACTTCCCAGAAGACTTCTAGTGAAAGTGTTATATCTTTGAACTTATGTAATGGTTTATTTTTTGTGAATTTGACTAAGTTTTCTTGAGAATTCTTCTCCCTTAGTTGTAATAAATTTGATTAACTTTTTCTGTTATTGTGTTTTGCTATTGAAGTTGTATCAATAACTTCAATTATGTCAAGTAATTTTGGCAAGATAATATTGTGGAATATGAACATATTTACCAATTTTTTTATTAATATCTCTTCAGATTTACAAAAAAAGATCACAACTAAAGGAGTACACATGCAAATCACAAAACAGACCATAAACAAAACTATTATAGATCATTCCTCTACAAACACAAGCTTAGACTCCACTTGATACGGAAGAAAACTCCGCCAGGAGAATTCTCGGAACTCTTCTAGCGCATTATATTTTAGAAGACTTCCGAGAAGATTTCCCATAAATCTTCCAAAGTCTGCTCCAGATCTGAAAAACATGCATATAAAAAATTGTTCAAATGGCTTAAAAACAGAGAAAATGAGTTCAAGATTATATAGATCTACTTTTATAGAACACACAAAGTACATATCCAAGTGGAAGATGGGAACCATCTGGTTAAAAACCTGCAACAAAAAGATAGATTAGTGAGAAAGACGTGAGACAAAAATGAAGAATTCATATAAAGTTTGGTGTTTTCAAGTTAAAGAAATTAAAATGGGTTTGGAGAGTTTTAGTTTGGGAAAAAGGTAAGAACTTTATGCAACATGAAATTCTGTTTTTTTGTTTGGTTACAAGGGGCTGGATGTAATTTCACAAGACTTTTAGGTTAGTTTTGCATTTGATTCAAGTTTGGGTATAGTTTTGTATTTAAAATCAAATTTTGAGTCATATTTGGCAAATCCCCCTGATATATATATAGTGTTTCTATTTTCACATGAATGTTCAATATTCAAAAAATTTGCATCCCAAGTAAACTATGTCAATATATGGTAGCTTCGGTACTACATTATTTCATCGAAACCTAATCGTAAACTGCTAGAATAACAAAGACCGAAACTTTTTACCTTTGCTCATTGATGTCGACCTACACATGTGTGTCTGCCTTGGTTCCAAGGAAAAAAAAAACAGTCTGCAATTCGTGTGAAGATAGCTAGAACATGGAAGGCACCCATTGGATCAATTCGACCCAGTACATGTTTGGTTATTGGAAATGAAAAAGTGAGAATCATATTTTTTTGTGAATCTGTTTTCTTTTTTCATATACTATTCTGACATATCATTTCAGCTATTACAATAGGGTACAACCATCGAAGCAACTATACCTTTGTTAAATTTCGGTTTGGAATAAATCTAAACGAAGGTGATTGGTTTGAAATCTATGATTTTTAACTAATTCATGCTTGTGGACTGATACGCACAACAAGGAACAAATACCATATCATCCTCACGCAAAACGCAGTGTTAACAAAGATTCAATCTATGACAGAGTTTAACTTTCTTTGCTGTGCGAATTACGAAACCATCCTCCGTGGTTTATCGCATCCTAAGTTCTGTATTGGTATGGGCCGAAATTTCAGTGACAAGTTTTCTTAGTTTTATGATTCTGTTATTTCCATCATTCGTAGTAGCATATAAATTCGATAGTCTATTAATGTCTAACCACGTTTTCGTACGTCACTTAGATCTATGCGGAGCTTTGGTTCATGTAGGCCCTCTCGAGGATTGAATTCAAGTGCAACCCAACCAGATTAATGGTGGACACCAAAGTCGAATTCAATTTTCCATCATAAATTTTGAGTGAGTGCTATTCTTTTTTTTTTCTTTTTAAGTTTACACCACTTCATATTTGATAACATAACACATTATATTTTATGCAGTTTTGTTGAAATCAGCTGTGTTTCCAATGGAACTGTAGCTGAGAAGTTATACGAAAACTGGTTTTCATCAACTGCAAAGGTTGTTGTTTGTGTATTGAAGCTATGGCGAATTGAGTGGCGCGAAGGCCAGTTTTTTTTTTTTTTAATTTAGACTTTTTTACAGATAAATATTTAAAGATTTGTTATGGAACTGAATTGTTGATTTGTATAGGTTGCTTGAGCTATATCACAAATTTTGAAGAATGTTTGGATATTTTATTTGATCCTCAAATTCCTGACATAGTTTACTTCAAATCAATGTGAGATTAATATGAGTGGCATTATTTTATTTAGTAAACATCGTCCAACCAAGACTTTGACTTTAGAAATATGGGAGTTCTATGTCAATTTTTACTTTTAGGTTTTTAAGTTGAAAACAAATTTTGTGTTCTTGAGGGTTTAATAAGCTTCAATTGCTTTTAGTTTTCAACTATGTTTTTCTTACTTTCGAGAGTTAGATCCCAATATTATATTTATATCTGAATCCGTTATGGTTTTGCTTATACAAATTATTGATGACCCGGCAAAACCGAACAATTCTGATAAACTTATGGAGGTTTTCATCAGCCGGAAAACACACTATTTTACGCACTAAGAATGAAAAAGTAACATAATTTTTGTTATTATTAAACCCGAAATAAACTTATCTGCATACAAACCTTTTATATGAGGTACCGAGAAATATATATTTTACTATGTGACCCCTTTCACTATCATATTTCAACAGTGACATTTATAACTTCTATTGGCACCTTATTTTAAAATAACTGACTCCCTAGTTTTATTTGTTCACCAAGCAAAGAAAATCTATTGAACTTAACTTTTCCAGTCCATTAACCGAAAATCTTAGATGTTTGTATCTTTCTTTCCCTTTTCATTGTCCCTCTGAATAGTAGCAAGTGGTGGATCTTTATATATTTTTACTGAAATTAATTATATGTTACCATAGATTTCTAATTACCCTTAATAACTAAATAACATATATTTATGGGAATTATTTACTAAATCATTACATATGTCAATTGGTACGTAATCCCTTTGGTAATTTAACCGCATATCTAACTATACCATAACTCCAAATTTTCGTACAGGGGCCACAATCGAATATATAAATAACAGAATATCAAATAAAAGCGGAAATGGTCTACTTAACTTTCTCACGTATATTTTTTTTATACACCACAGTAAGTTGTATATGTATTGCGTGAAAAGAAACAGGAAGACTATCTATTTAGTTTCCTGATATAAACTAACATCTAAAACTATATAGTTAGTAATGTAATGGCATATACTCATTACATTTTTAATAAATCAGCCCAGCAGAAAAATGGTATGTCAATATATAGAAAACCTAAATGTCTACGCTAATATTACCATCTTTGGTTAACTTGCATTTTTAATCACAGTTAACCTAACTATATATAAACCAAGTGACATGCTATGAAGCACGGGGACGTCAAAGTGATTGATGTATCCGTACCGGAGACGTTTCCGAGACGGGAACACTGTGGGGACGGCACGGGGGCGGAAACATTTAATTATGGAATGTTTCTGAACAGTTTGTTTTAATATTTTCCTTTCCTAAGCTTGTTCCCTTTCTTTTCATCCAAACAAAAATAAGAAATAGAAGTCTAAACTAGATTTTGAATTTATAGCCTTTGTTTCTAATGTTTTAGTTTATAAACTTTTCACTAGACAAGATTTAAAATTATATTTTTTTTCATTTTTCAGTATATAAATATACATATATACATATATTTGTTGATATATATATGTCATACCCGTACCCATAAATTTTTAGTTTTGCCGTTTCCCGTCCCCGCTTTCATACCCGTATCTGTCTCCGTATCCGTCTCGGTGCAACATAGGTGACATGTTAAAATATATTCGCCATCACAAACAATAGAATACACGTGAATCTTACTTTCTTTCTGTGATGGCAATGTATTGTGTTTTTTCCGAGTTGCAGCCAAATAAACCTAATCCTGCAATACACGTTAAGATTGTCAGACCCTATTGTGATGGCTCCAATCCTATTTGTGATGGCTCCTGCACTTTTGTGATGCTCCAATCCTTTTTGTTTGCCTGAAAAATAAATTCAAACTGAATAAACACGTATGATAATGACTCATATATCCTAAACCTCTACACATAAGTTGTGGCCAATGAAAAATCCAAAAAATCCAACCTAGAACCAAATCGATATCAAAATTAAACAGACCCAATGTATTTTTATCTTATAAATAACAAAATTAATAATTTCATCCCGCGCAAGGCGCAAATTATCACCTAGTTAAGTTTAAATTACAGACCTACTGGTTTGTTGTTTTGGTACATTTTCATGGAAGAGTCATATGAAATATATTCTGATGTATCTTCAATTAAATATGTACGGCGTATACGAAATTATTATTTCAATTTTTTTGGATTGGTTAAGTAGACGATACATTTTTCTAAGTTTAAGAGATTTTAGGTGTTGATATCGCTAGGAGATTTGACCCCAACAGTTAGTCTCAATATTAGAATTTCATGTAATTCTGATAAGGTGACAATATCAGGAAGAAATTTTCTACCCCTTTACTACTCAGGAAGTCATATTATTCATTTTTTTTCTTTTTCCTAGCTGCTGAAGAGAGGAGAGAGGGTAACCAGAAACACCAAAACTTTTATATTCCAGACCTGCAGGACGAATATGATCCAGTGTATTCCAAGCCCCAAAACAAGCGATTAAGTAGATTATGGTTGGAAATCAGCTTTGGTTTCGTAAGACATTTTCAACAAGCGTGGATCTAACTGGCAGGTCGATCAACTTTTGTATTTCCATTCCATACACTCTGTAGTCAGTAAATCAAAGAAGGGTGCTAGAGAGTTGTTAGGCAGTTGGTTTCAAGAAAAAGTTCATCATCCCTTTTTTGACTCTACAAAACAACTTAACTGACACTTAAAAAAACACACAATGTCATTAACTACCTACCCCAGACTTGAATAACATTGTCCCCAGTGTTATACAGTCCGAGATTGGCAAAGGAAATAAATGAAAACTGTAAAAATATAACAAGGAAAATCGGGTAAATTCAATGCTGATTCAGGGCTTGTCTTCCTCGATAAATTGAAAACAAATATGAAAATTAGTAAAAATGAAACAAAAATTAAAATAAAACTTACTTATGAGTTTCCTCTCATTCATCGCTTTTTATATTCTTTAGCTTGACATTTTGGAGTTATGGGCTAGTTTGGAGGCAAATGAGAACTTGTTAGAAAACAAGTCTCAACATCTTTTCTATTTAATATATTAAGATTTTACATAAAATTATTTTTATAATATTATATTTTAATTTTATAGTATCATATATATTTATAAATGTTGTATAAATATTTAACTTATGCATTATTTTATAATTTTAGTATTTTTAAAAATTTATATATATTTTTAATCATATTTACGGATTCGGATCCAAATACCCGCGGATAGTACAATATTTATCTGATTATCTGAAATACAGATATTCTAAAACTACGGATCCGAATCTGAATACTAAATCTCCGGATTCAAAGGATTTTAATCTGAATACCTAATTTTTTTTGGATATCCGGATTCATCCCACACCCATTGAAAATCATGTTTTCAAATTAAATGGATGCTTAAACACTTAGGCTTTGAGATTATTTATTTTATTAATTTAGAGTCTTATTTTATCTACCGATAAAATGTTATCACTTCAAATTTAAAATGGGTAAACAAGACATTTCATTAACGATACATTTAATTACAATTATAAAATTTGAAATTGTTGAAAAGCCTATATATCTTTATAAATAAAGTTGGGTTTGCTTCCCTCTTAGGCTGTCCACGTAGGCGGACACGTAACTAATTCGAGTCTTGAGAAGCCGACACGTGTCTCTTTTATTCGATCCGCTGTGTTTCATTTATTCATTTATTCATTTATTCGTTTGGGTTTTGTGTTAAATGTTATATTTATATTGTAAACTAAAATTGTGATATATTTTAGTAATAATTAACTTAATATAGTAATATGTTTGACATTTTCATAAACTTTATTCGAAATGTTAGTACACAATATATCTTCTTTTTTTTTAAATATAGTATTAAATAAAATAAGATTATTTGATATAAAATAAGACTATATGATATAATATAAGACTATTTGATAAAAAATAATAAGAAATTCATGGTAAATTTGTAAAGTATATAAAATTATTCAAATGTATACTAAAGCCAATGCACAAAAATAATATTCATTTATTAATCAGATAAAAATAAAGAAAATAACCAAATTATACTTTACAACTAATAATAATATTTGTTTAAAATCCTAATCGGTTTGGATGATATAGTTTATTTGATAAAATTTTCAGTAAGTATAAATATTTTTGAATAGTAACAATCAGTACTAACTTATTGTACAATCTAGCTAATTTTAAAAAATAAATTTAACATCAATTTAATTTTTCCATTTTCTAAATCAGTAGATTTAGAAGAGAATGTATAAGAAAATATAAAATTATCAATGGATTATAAAACATGTAAAAATGTATAAGAGGGATACATAATTCATTATTCATGTATTTAACTTCAACTTTAATTTTTAATAATTTATTTAATTAAGTTAAAAAAAACATTACAATAAAAATAATTACACCGATTAGAAAATAAATTTTTATAATTAGTTAGATAAATTTATATTTCTAACAAGAACAATAAGAACAATTTAAAACAAATATACGCTTTTATTGAAGATTAAATATCTTTAATATTTATAGATATTTATTTTATTTTTTTCATTTGAAAACCCACCCGTAGGGCGGGTTTACGGGCTTATCCTAGAAGAATATCTAGGAGAGCCACCAGGATGCCACATAGGAAAGTCATCTCCTAACAACTTGACACGTGTCTCTTTCTTCAAAAACTCACTGTTTCATTAACTTGGGAAACCAATTGACGTGGACTTATCTATGTGTTAAAAACAAAAGCTCTTCCCAATTGTGCAATTAATACATCATTTTCGAGAAGGCAACAATTGGCGTTCATCGTCTCCTTCGATCTATGCATATCTGAACCGCCATTGGAGTTCATGTATGGTGCTCTGAGATGACCCTTCGTGAAGAATTTCTAGAATTAAGCTCGGTTCATGTCATTTCGATTGAGATTCTTCCCCTATGAACTGTTACGGATGCATTGATTCATCACAATTAATGACGTTCTTAACTCATTCAACCCACCCCAAGCATGATTCCTCATTCAATGCACTCTACAAACGGCGAATATCCAGCTATAAAAAGATGAACCTTCATCCCGTAGACAGATCACTTTGTAACGAACAATGAGTGGAAAAAGTCTTCGTTTTTCATGTTTTACAGTCTGATTCCATCTCACTCCTTCTCCAAGAAGGCTTCAACGAGATCTCCAGTGACTAATGGGAACTCCACGCCGAAGAGATTCTTCAAACGACCGTTTCGTCATCCGTTTCCGGCTAAACGCATCATCGCGATACGGCACGGCTCCGTGAAGCCGAAGGAGGCAGCGTGGGTTTTAGATAAGAGCTTTGATTCTCCAAGAGTTTCTTTAGGAAGTACGAGCTCGGTTATGAAGTTTGTCGTGGCCAGTTCTCTTAAGTTTAAGAAACGTGATAACAAGTTGATGTTAATTTTATTCACGAAGCAAAATTTAGTGCTTTTTGATTTTTAATTAAAAAAGTGTTTTTTGATTTGATGTCTTTTGGTTCGTTATCATCTTTTAGATTTTTTGCAATTGTTGTGTTGATTAATACGGCTATTGCCATTGAAATGTGAGGAGAGAAGTGAAGATATTGAAAACTTTGTCTGGTTACGATAATCTCCTCATTTCTATGATGCATATGAGGATCATGATGATGTCTACATTGTGATGGAGTAAGCTCTCTTTTAGCTCAGACTTCCTTGGAGAGTCTTAAACAAGTGGTTTGTTTCTTTAGGCTAGGCTATGTGAAGAAGGTTTTGGAGATGTCTAGCAATTGAGCAATAACAACAGTTGTAAGAAAAGACTTAGAGCCAAATTCTCTAATGAGAATCTTAAGAGCCAATCTTCATGCTAATAATATCTTTTATGTTTTCAGGTTCTGAACCAACATTACAGATGAAGCTTCAGCCATGTTAAGAAGGTGTTCTATTATGTTTTAATAACATGCCAATGTTTTTATCCCTATCTATATATCTCTTTTTATTTGGATGCATTATCGACTCTTTATTTACTTTTTTTCCAGGTGATCCAGTGGGCAAAATAGGGAGAATAGCCACACGCTCTTTGTTTAAGAGTTGTGTTTAGGGGTGTTCAATCCGGATATCGGTTCGGTTTCAGTTCGGTTTTTTCGGTTTTTCGGTATTTCGGTTAGTAAAATATAGCTACCATTCTAAATCCATCTTTACTTCGGTTCTGTTCGGTTTATATACCGTCGGTTTTCGGTTTATTCGGTTTTATACCAAAAAACATATTTTTTTATTTTGGGATCATATTATATGAATTTTACAGTCTTGTTGTCAACACATTCATTTATTAATAAATATTATAAGTTTAAATAAAAGAATAAAAAAATAAAAAATGTTTCTATCATCTAATAAAATAATCAAATCTATAATTAAAATCAAAGCTCAAAATTTTGATAATAAAAATAAAAAAATAAAAAAATAAAACAGAAGCACGGAGCACAAAAAATAAGTTATTATATTCTTTCATATTTAGCGTTCAT
>NC_027756.1:26047201-26056691 GCF_000695525.1 Brassica oleracea var. oleracea
GACTATTTTATTACTGTAAAAAATATGGTAATAGTTATTAGCAAAAAAATTAACTTATGATTTTCATACGTTGTTATAAAATATATACATATTTACATGTTTCTATTTTTTGATCGGTTTTATTCGGTTTATTCGGTTTTATCGGTTATATACCGAACCATATCCAAATCCTACGGTTTTTTAAAAATCATATCCATTCGGTTTGTATGGTATATACCAAATCCAAACCATATTATCTATTTCGGTTTGGTTCGGTACGGTTCGGTTTTGCCATATTGAACAGCCCTAGTTGTGTTGACCACATTGTGATGTCTCCACTTTTTTTTTTTTAAACCGATTAGTCTCCACTTTGATTGATTATTTTCCATGCTTAAATGATAGAAAAAAATGTGTCACTGATATACATAAGATAGTTATGCAGATTTTCTAGAGTGCAGTTTGAAACTGATTGTACATCCAACATAAATGGTTTAACTTCAAGAGGGTCAATCTTGAGAGAAGAGATTTTCTAAACTATTAAGAGAGTAAAAAAAGATTTGATTGAGTTACATTGGTAAACAAAAAAAGATCATATCAGATCAATTAAAGTACAAACCCATGAACTGGGTTTCAAAATAGCGTTTGAGCTCGATGGTGATGAGCTTTGTGCCTTGCGTGGATGTCTTAGAAAAGACGTTAGGTTTGTATACAATACGAAAGAGAGATTAACATAATAAACATGAAAACAACACGAAGCTTTAGAGAGAGATTAACATAATAAACATGCCCACAACATAGCGAGAGTTAATTACTTTATTAAGAAACGACCAATGCCTTTTTGGTACAAGACTAAAGTTTTTTTTGGGTTATTCAGTGACTAAAGCTACGATATGCAGTATTTCTTTGTTAAAAGTTAAAACACAGTACATAAAATAAAAATACAAACAATTTGAATCATCTGTAGTTAGACTAAAACTATAGCAAAATAATAATTTTCTATTAAACTTTTAATAAATAAATAAGTTTATGGTTTTTAAAATAAATATTCAAATAAATTGATAAATTGTTTTAATAAAAAACATGAAAATTAATTTAATTTCAGTTGAAAATAAGTTAAATATTTTAAATATATTTATATTAGTTGTTCATTTGTTTACCCACCTGTAGGGCGGGCCTACCCTAGTCTATCATATAGATTCCTGATTTTTAGCATAACCACTTCCCTCCAATACATTATTTATTCTTCTAACCAATACTAATCAATATTAATTTGCAGGTAAATATTGATGCACGTAAATTATCGTATTAACTATCCTTGATCATCAAACGAGCAATCTTTATTAATTTTTATGGAAACCAATGTCTATCCAATTTTATTAACTTAATGAGCCCTATATAAGCGGTTATCATGCAAACTGGTTAACCATACACTATATACTAGTGTAGTAATCCGCGTTGTACGCGGAGTGAAATAGTTTATTAGATTATTTATTGTATGTTGTAATGAGAGATTTGCTGTATAGCATTTTTTGGGGTTGGATATTCATATATCTGTTTGGATTCAGTTAATCTACTCGGATCTCAAATTTTTAGAGTTAGAAATTTCAATCATATTACAAATTTTGGTTTGGATTTGGTTCGAATCATTGCGGGTTTGGTTCGGATTCAAGTTCGGGTATCCATTTTAATTATGTATTTTTTTAACAAAAATCTAAATATACTTAATTCCTCAAAATCCGAACATAAAATAATATTTAAATTTGCATAAAAAATAGTTCAGTTTAAATATTTGGATGTAGAACAAATAAATATTCTCATTGTTTTGAATATTTTTTTGGTTTTTTTAGATATTTACTTGTGACTATGTTGAAATTTTTAGATATTTTCATGTTTTTGAATATCTAATAGGTATAAAATTTAAAATAATTAACATATTTAACTATGTAATTGTGATTTAGATATTTTTGGTATCCAAAATATTTTTGTTTGGATCAGATTCGAGTTTTGGTTATTTGGATTTTAAAATTTTAGATCCATCTGAGTAAATCTGTTTTAGTTTGTGTTTAGTATAACTTTCAAATCTAGTTAGGTTCGGTTCTTCGGATCCAGATATTTTACCCATACTTACTTTATTCGACTAATATAAAGAAAAATAAAATAAATGTAAAACAAATATTATGGACTTATTTAACATACATAATTATTGGACCATACTTTAAGAAATACCAATAAAAATTGTTGGGCTTCATGTCAAAATTGTTGGGCATGTTACAAAATTGGCATAGTCTATAACCAATAACGTGTATTTTTTTATAAAAAGTCTTGGTAAATATAATAAAGACACAATACATGTATTTTCTTTTCGTGAAAAGTGAAAAGTGTTAGAGTTGCGTGAAAATAATGTGATCTCTTCACTCGGCACATATAATTCTTTTCCATCGATTTCACGAATTTTCTTTTCTTTTAATGATTTTTCTGAATTCTGATTTTTCTAGTAATCTGATTATGTTTCTAATTCTTGCTCTAATATGAAAACTCCATATAGAAAATTAATATTTAGCTAAATTAAAGATCTGACTTTGTGTGTGGTATTTTTTACCTCAGTTTTTTTAATGCAATTACAATTATTTATTCTCTTCGTACAGAAGCCTCAACCATGGCTAAGTTCGGCAAGATACAAAACATTCAAGTTCTAAAAACATTCTCACTCTAGCATTTTAGGTGATGTTAATCTTAATGATTTTATAAATTTTTTTTTCAAAATGATATTATTTAGCAGTTGTACAGAGAGAAATTCAATTCACTAATACAAAAGTTAAAAATGCAGGAACTAAAACAAAGCTGATTAAAAAAATAGTGTGAACATATTAAATTGTCTATGGTGGAGCTAAAAAAATTAGTATGTGAACGCATTAATTGTTAAATGATTGTGAGACCAACACGTCAGCATACTCAAATTAAAATCGATGTGAAACTGACACGTGGAGAATATAGTGTGAACAGAATAATGACAAATGATTCTCTTTTAATATATACTAGGTAATAACCCGCGCCTTGCGCGGAATGTGATTATTAGTTTCGTTATTTTTAATAAAAAGACATTAAATCAGTTTAATCTGGATAATGGTTCGGTTATAAGTTTTTTTTTGGCTTTTAATCTTCTAAAATATAACTATTATTTTAAATTAATATTCATTTAAGTTTATTTCTTTAAAATGTTTGATCTTTTTGGTTTTATTTCCCGGTAAAAACCAAAATTTAATATTACTTGTTTATTTTCATGTTATGAATTTTTGATAGCCGATATGTCGAACCAATAGTTTCTAAACAGATAATAGTTTAAGAAAAAGAAAAAAAAATTATTAAGACAAATCATTTCACTACAATTTGGTCGGTAGTGAAAGAAACATTAAGAAAAAATATTTCAACTTTCAAAAAAATTAGATACTTCAGTTGTGGTAAATACTTAGTTACAAGGTTCTCACATCAAGGTGCACATGTATGTGTATGTAAAAAGTATATAAAAATAGTTGAGAAATATATAAAGATATTTTTAATTAATATTAAATGACATTTTTGTTCAAAATAATACTTGAAAGATAAAATTAAAATTAATTTAAAATAAAAAAGGCCTTGATATTAGGCATTTTTTTACATATAAAGAAAATAAAATTGTATCCGTAAATAGGGGTGGGCACAGATCGAATATCTGGGGATGTGGAAGCATTCATGTTGATTCGATCTTTAGCCACCTAGATATTCGGTGACTCGGATATCCGAAATGTTTTAGAATTGTAAGGAATATCCGATTTGATCCGCAAATAAAATAAAATTTTAAAAATAATTAATTTTTTTAATAATAACATTTTGTTACAAAAATAAAACATTATTTAACTTTTTATATTCTAGTGCCAAATATATTAAATTTAATTCATAAAAATATTGTAAAACTGATATAAAGTATAATATATATAACATATATATAATTCTTTACAGATATGTATATATATATGCATATAACAGATCGAATTAGATATTCGTTCCTCAAAATATTGGTATTTGTGATTTGAATCTTTTTTGGATATTGTATTTTAGTATTTGATTTGTTTCGTAGAGTTACGGATATCCAAATTTTTTGGTTCAAATCAAAACGGATAACGAATCGAAAAAAAATTATGAATATTTTTCTCAACTTTATCCGTAAACAATAAAAATAATATATATAGTTTGGCTTTCGATTCATTATCTATTTTTATTCAAACCGAAAAATCCAGAGTTTTAGTAGAATCATGTATGTGAGTTTTATATTAAAAAAATCGCAAAGTACATAGTGTGAACATATTTATGAATATAGTGTGAACGCGTTAACATACTTATTATCAAATCATTGTGAAGCTGTCACGTGTGTATTATAGTGTGAATGCATTTATTACGATGATTCTCTTTTAATATATAAGGGATGAGAATAGTCTTCTACATTAAACTCAATTACAAACAACTAAACAAATTGGATCAACATTAAATTATCAATTTACCTTTTTCTGCATATTTTGTAAAGAATTTTATAACGTTGAGAACCCAAATATGATTATATATAAAACCAATGAATCACATATAAACCGGGTTATCATAAACTAAATAAGAAATCTAATTTTTTTTTTTTTGTCAACAAGTAAGAAATCTAAATAATCTTACTTATCATATAGTATATATATATTGAAATAATATCATTGAATTATTTTTAATCAATTCAAATAATATTATATATTACTTATCAAATATGAACATATATCAAATGTAAATAATGTTGAACAATAAAATTATTAATTTTACACAATATTGACATCAAATATTAAAATAAAATAATATATTAACTTATATATGACTAAATAAAATGGTTGTTATTGATAAAAATGAGTAAACAACAAAAAAACATAACTATCAAATATTCAAAAAAGAAAAGAAAAGGAAGAAAATAACCCCAGCTAACTAAACATTTTATCAAATAAATTAGTACAGCACAATAAATATTTTCTTGTTGCCTTTTCTTGTAATTTCGACAAAACATCACATCTCTTAGGAGTGTTATTGGTTTATATATTTTGATTGATTTAGAAATCCATATAGTATTTATAAAACCAAGTAAAATATACAAATCCGGAGATTTTCCTTCGGATTTGAATCTTTGTATTTTTAACAAAAAAATTCAAACAAATCCATTCAAATCTATTATAAAATCAAATATATTAGTAAATCCGTAGGATTGAATAACAATATAAAATTTATGAATCATTAAACCAATAACATATGATTTCAATACAGATTTTAAAATCATAGAATCAATAATACTAGATTTAGTTCGGATTTTCAAATCCATTAAAATACAACCAACAATAACCCCTAGCTATCTCACGTAGCTCTCTCCAAGTCTTCAATATATAATGCCACTTCATCTTCTCTTTTCTCGAAACATAACTTTTACCTCTTCTCTCTCTACTTCTTGTATTAATCTCAAAGTACGAAGCTATGGCCTCAAAATCCATCGTCGTTTTCCTCTTCCTCGCTGTCATAGCTTCCTCCGTAATAGCTCAGGCTCCGGGACCATCTCCAACAAGATCTCCTCTTCCCGCCACTCCTCCAATATCACAGCCTCCAAGAACCGCCGCACCAACTACATCACGCGCCAGCACTCCGCCGCCCTCCGTCACTCCCACGGCAGCTCCCACCTCCCCTCCGGTTGGTTCACCCACCTCCACCGTCGCTTCACCGCCGGCTCCTCCGACATCTGTTACCCCCGATGGAGCGCCTGCCGCAAATGCTCCTTCATGCCCGACCGAATCTACTCCTGCTAACGAGAATAACGCGGCTGCACTCTCCGCCGGGTCTTTTACGGGATTTGTATTCGTCGCTACTTTGTTACTGTAGTATGGTGTTTTAAATTGGTTTGTTACGGATTTTTTGTTCATCTTCGGTCGTTTTGTATTTTTGTTTATTATTGAGAATTCGAGATTTTAGTGATGGACGGTAGTTATTCCATCAACTTATGTCTTAATAGTTTGTTTAGAAATAAATTTGTGTTATCGTTTGATTATTGCACCTTGATTTGAATTCTTATAGTGATGTGCCGTGGTTATACCGAATTCGAAATTGTTGGATTTAAGTTTAATTGAATATGATTAGTGATTTACCCTGTTGAAAAAGGTGTTCAGTAGTGGTGAGGTCAGCAACGTGCGTAGAGCTGTAAACTGGGCTAGTTCACGTTCTTTAGCTCATATCCATTTGTCCATTTATTGGTTGTGGTTAGAGAATGATCATGTCCATTAAATACCTTGTCCATTATTGACCAAATCCATCATTCCCCATGTTTACATGAACTGCCATAGAATCCAAAATAAATTTCAATTTATAAGCCTACAAATACAAATACAAGTCCATAAAACCAAATTGATTTTGTTGTTCCGACGGAAAAATTCGATTTTCCAATTTTGGCGGGAAAACTTGATTTTGCGGTTTTAGCGAAAAACTCGATTTTGCGGTTTTGACGGAAAATTTTGATTTTCCAATTTTGGCAGAATAACTCGATTTTCTGATTTTAGCGGAAAACCTCGATTTTACGGATTTAACAAAACAACTCGATTTTCTAATTTTGGCAGGAAAACTCGATTTGCTGATTTTAGCAGAAAACCTCGATTTTACGGTTTAACAGAAAAACTTGATTTTTCAATTTTGACTGGAAAACTCGATTTTACGGTTTAACATAAAAACTCAATTCTCCTATTTTGACCGGAAAATTCGATTTTGTGATTTTAGCGGAAAAACTCGATTTTGCTGTTTTTGCGGAAAAAACTGATTTTCCGATTTTTGTGCGAAACCCGATATTAAGATTTTAGTGGGAAAACTTGATTTTCCGATTTTGATGGAAAGATTCGATTTTGCGGTTTTAGCGGAAAACTTGATTTTACGGCTTTGGCGGAAAAACTTGATATTAAGATTTTAGCAGAAAAACTCAATTTTACGGTTTTAGCGAGAAAACTCAAATTTTAGAAACCCTAGTTTTTTGTGACTATTGGATTGACCACGTCTACATAGTCTAAACCCACTATCGCCCATTACCTATTGGTCTTGTGATTTTTGTCCATTTATAATTCAGATGAACAAATAGATGCCACCAAAATAGATTCATTTGTATTTGGACATGCGCAACCAATGATCAATCCGCCCATTTTGCAGCTATACGTGTGCGTGTCCAGAGACACCTGTCGTCGTATCTAAGAACGGTGGATTTGTTGTTTATCGGTAGTGGAATGAACAGCTCGTATCTACGAACGGTGGATTTGTTGTTTATCGGTAGTGGAATGAACAGCTCGTTGATCTCTGTCCGGTTCTTTTTTAACTTTAACTCTTTTAATTTCATTATAAAATGTAGGTATCTTGTGGAGACAACTGTTAGAATTATAAAAAAAATAGAAGCAGGGTTCTATTTGCTCAGCCATGTGGGCTTCTCCGTAGTATATTAACCAATTTGGGCAAAGAGGAGCGGTAAAAACATGTTTTTATAAGTGAAATAAAAGGATAAAGAAGCAGAATGAAATGCGTTTCCTATAGAAGGTAGACAAAAATACCATCATTTTCAGTTATAGCAATCGCGAGAATACTGTATTCTTTGTATCCTTGTCTTTCGTCCAAAACGAACAAGTGTTAAAAAAGATTAGGAAGAAAAGGCAAAACAAAGTAGATAAAATTGTTCTGTTTAAAAAGAAAAGCTGGAGAACATTGCATCCAATAGCTGCAAATAATATTTGCATATGATATTAAAAAAATTAAGACTAGTACTCAAAAGTTATACTATAAAATTAAGTGTGACATGCGCTTTACACGGAATAATCATCTTAATAAATTATTTTTAGAAAGATTTACATCGTATGACACTTTTTTACTTTTTATTTTTACTCTAAGACACTTCTATTTAGTAGAGCACTTTTCTTTAAAGAACATATGGATAATATTGTGAATTCAACTCTAACCATAACTAATTTAATAAGTATGACACCAACTGACCATTACACTAACTAAATATGATATTTTTTTTTGGGTGGGATTTAATATTAGCCTTTGATTCTCTTTACTAATCCAGTGGCCATGATTCAGTCGAAAAAAGCTAAATATGACACATATCCACCACCACATTATGACCATTGGATCTATTGATATATATATAATTTCAGTGGTCCAGATTTCATCTCCAACTAAATCAATTCTTTGTTTTTTTCTTCTCATCCTCTCTATTTTCTCTTATTTTCTCCGACCATTGTATCTTCTCCGGTGAAGGTTTTACTCTTTGATTAGTGACAAATTTAAACACAAACAAATGAATTCTCTCACAAAAAACCATTTGGATTTGGAGTGTGTAAATGTGACGTCGAAAATGTAGACAACAATGACGTTGACGACAATAGAGACGCTGTCGTAGACGTATACGACAGCGACGATGGAGACATCGACCACATCAATCTAGACGACGAGCAACCCTCTAATGAACCAAAGAAGACAACTTTTTTTTTTGTTTTTTCTCCTTCTGTTGACGAAATATAATGGATTATCTCAAACACATACATGTTCTTATACACATATATGCTTATATTTTGTTGTACACATGACACTATTGTATTAGTGTACAAATGTGCAACTATGTGTGTTGTTTAAATGCATACTAAAATTATATGAAATTACTGTGTACATTAAATTTATCTCAGCTTAGACTGTATTTGGACATCCAAAATTCTCAAAGCTGGAAAATAATTTAGAATTTATCGTTTGTGTACACTTTACATCTGTCTAACATACAATCCATTTATAAACGACCACTTTGTTGATACATATGTACATAAATATTTGTACATGACCATAACTATCTATGTGTACAACTGAAATCTGGTATGTTTGTTGTCCAAATGCATACTAAAATTATATGAAATTATTGTGCACATTAAATTTAGGGAAAATTGGAAATATGCAACAAAAAAACTAGTATATTGTCCCTATGCCGTAATATGAATTAGAAGTTTTCCACTTAGCATAATTTTTTATGTAAACCCAATTAAGTCCCTAATCTAAGCTTAAAACGTTTTCTTTTGTAAAATTAATTGTTAAAAAAAAAGTTAAAAGTTAAAAAAAAAACAGAAGGTAAATAAACAAAAGGGGATAATCCCAAATCGTGATTTAGAACCCTAATTTCGTCTTCTCCTTTGGCGATAGAGAACAAAAGACGATTTGAAGTCATCGGCGTGTCAGAGCTTGCCGTCACCGGTGTTCCTTCTGCCCGCTAGGACTCCAGTGGTGTTCTTCTTCTTCTTCTTAATCGCAGTCTCAGAAACCACGTCTCACTTCGCATCTCGTTCTCAAGTAACTCGCCGAACACCACTGAAGCTCGAACCTCACCGATAACCGAAGCTCGTGCCTCTCCGATCTGGAATATACTCTCTCAGCTCTATTTCAAGCAAACCAATCGAGA
>NC_027756.1:26057199-26057939 GCF_000695525.1 Brassica oleracea var. oleracea
TATTCAAAGAGGGAACGGAAACACAAGTTGAGAAGGTCAACAACACTTGTCGAACTTCCATACTTAAGAAGGCGGAGAAGTATGTTGAAGCAAAGTACAAGGAAGTGTTGGGTGATCCACTATTTTCTCAGGTTATGGATATTTATGTGCACAAGCTTCAGTATTCAGGGAGAGTGATCCACAGCTTCGTTTGTAAGCAGCTTCTGACCGCAAAGCGCCATGAGTTGTGGTTCCATTTTGCTAGGAGGGCTCTCAGATTTTCAATGCAAGAATTCCATGCGATAACTGGTCTGAAATATAAAGACGACGAGCCTGACTTGGATATTGATAACTGGAGAGGTGATAAAGGGTTTTCGAGTAAGTTGCTGCGGAGAAAAGGAAAAATTAGCCTACAACAAATCAGGAAGGTGCATCTGAAATCTTGTAATACATGGTCTCATGTTGATAGGCTGAGGATGGTGTATTTGTGTGTGATTGCTGGTCTGGTTATGGCGAAGGATGAGAAGGTGTGCATCCCACACAAGTACATCAAGCTGGTGATGGATTTCGATAATATGAGAAAATATATGTGGGGTCTTCACTCTTTTGATGCGCTTGTGACTTCCATTACTGAAGCTAGGGATAAAGTGAAGATGCAGAACAGTTATGTCATAGATGGATTCTCTTATGCACTTCAGATTTGGTTGATGGAGGCTATTCCAGACATCGGGTCTCTTTTGGGTAAGAAGCTCAAAGAAGGG
>NC_027756.1:26060274-26068001 GCF_000695525.1 Brassica oleracea var. oleracea
CCTTAGATCTTCAAAGGAACTTGTCAATTCCACAGCAAGTACTCTTCCTCCTTTTTCCTTATCAAAAGCAAATCCCCATCCTTTACAGGGATCAAATTTCCACACCCCACAAGAGGCATAGATATGCATGTTCTTCAACAAGGGATTCAAATTTTTGGGGTGGTTTCAAAATTAATCAAGAACTTGTGAAGAAGAAGAAGAGAGGTCACAGTTATTTTTTAAAAACATAACTTTAGGAAACACGTAAAATTTGGAAAATTAAAGATTTACATAATATTTTTCAACAGATTTTGGAGAGATTTAAGGAATATTTTCGAAAATAATTCGAATTTGGCAGAACATGCATTATGCTGCCAGTAGATTGTATATATGATGGTAGATATGATGGCAGAATGTATAATCCGGCAGAGATAGGTTATAGTATCTTAGTAGATAACGAAATATTACCATGGTAGAGTATTAGTAACTGGCAGATTCTATGATTCCGAGCCAGTAGATATATAGGAGACATTAGTTCATGAAATCTTTCGGGGTTCTGATCGTAAGCAAAACCATAACCTTTTCTTTATGCGGTAGTATACATATTACGAAATCGTAGATTTTAACATCTTCAAGCGCCAGATATATATGTAGTTAACCGAAACTACGATCTACATATCCGTAGTTAGTAGATTTTGTTTTCTGCGATCTGAAGATCAAAATATGAAATTATGTTACACTAATATTTAGTCAGCCAAATTATTTTTCATATGATTGTTTCATGTTTATGTACATTTTGAATAATTTTCATATTTTTCTGACTCTTAAAATAATTGATATGAATTTTTGAAGTTGGCCAGGGGTATCTAAGTCCAAATCCGACCAAAAAATGATTTATGCTATAGGGACAATGTAGTTGTTCTTCTGTGGTGTTTTGGCAATTTTTTCTTAAATTTATGTCAGCTTACACTGTATTTGGACATCCAAAATTCTCAAAGTTGGAAAATAGTTTAGAATTTATTATTTGTGTACACTTTACATCTGTCTAACATACAATCCATGTATAAACGACCACTTTGTTGGTACATATGTACATACACATTTGTACATGACCATAACTATCCATGTGTACAACTGAAATCTGGTGTACACATACAAATATGATTATAAATCGTGTACACACTACCCACCAACTACACTATGTAACTCTTAGTAGATGATTTTCATATTACACACATCAAACTCCCTTCAAAATATGATCATACATATATCTAAATAATCTTCACCTAGGCAGGGCCGGACCTGAATAGAGGCAGGTAAAGCATGTGCTTCAGGGCCGGACTATGATTATTAATTTTAGGGGCCAAAAAATACATAAGGTGGTCTTTGGTCTAGCGGAAATGATGCATTATATTATCTAGCGGGGGCCGGGTTCGAATCTCCTCCCCTCACTTTACACTGTTTTTCATGTTTTTTTAAAATTAAAGGGCCAAAAATTTTTTTTTGCTTGTGGGCCGGTAATTCTCAGGCCCGGCCCTGCACCTAGGCATGTTAAGATAAACACTAACCATCTACACAAGGTTAGGTATCTTCTCATCAAAGTTGGGTCCAATTAGGTTTTTCCAATAACCGTTGTTTTCATCAAGTTGAAGGATTTGATATTCATCATCATAACCCTCCTCACGACATGATAGCTCTGTCTTAAGCATTCTTGGGGAGAACTTGCAAGTAATGATATGGATCAGTCACAAAAGTATGTTTTGTGGTTTATCTATCTAGTCGAATGCATATCAGTATTTAGGCTGTTAGACTCTCTGGATTTTTTGCAGATGTGTTGATAATTCGTACTTTAGTGTTCATGCTCTAAAATTATT
Source organism: Brassica oleracea var. oleracea (assembly GCF_000695525.1). Classification (NCBI taxonomy): domain Eukaryota; kingdom Viridiplantae; phylum Streptophyta; class Magnoliopsida; order Brassicales; family Brassicaceae; genus Brassica; species Brassica oleracea. The sequence continues at coordinate 26,062,128 of NC_027756.1, forward strand.
TTTGCACAACCTCTTACACACATCGTAAGACAACCATTTTCATCTAACATAAAACTTTAATTTAAATATATTCTTACAAAGTGTTTCATATTTCATGACATAACTAAAGATAATTGATGTGTACACATGGATCTTGCGATCCGGTGTACATGTAGCTCTTAAGAAAAAGTGTACATGTGGATACTATTATGAAGCTTTGCGATTCTTGTACATGTAGACTTTGAAAAAATGTGTACACGTAGATTACGTTTTGGCTATGTATTACCAACTGATAAATTTCTGGTTATTTATGAACATGTGGAGTGATTGCGAAGGTGCTCTGTTTCTCTTGAAAAAACAGAGTTTCTGATTTAAACTCGACTTGATGGCTCCCTCCTCTGTTTGCGTCATCTCTGTAACACAAACAGACCAAAAAAATTAAAGCTTAGTGAACTCCCAAATCGAAACCCACAACCCCAAATTGGAACTCTAACCCAAAAATTGGAGCCCTAATCTACAAACCCTAAAGGGGAGTTCAGCAGAAATCTAGAACCCCACCCTCAAATCGAAACCCTAACAACTAGAGGCTCTTCAGAAAGTATGCAATTTCACCCTTCTCACGGAAGAAACCCGAAATCGAAACCGTACAAGATGGAAGCAAGCTAAATAACTTACCTTTATTTTTTCCCTTAACAGTTCGCTTCTTTCGCGGTGACATCTTCTTCTCCGTCAACCTCCGGTCGTTAAAACATTCTCCGCAAGAAATCTCGTTCGTCGCTCTCTCCAACGGAACCTCTCTGTGTTGTACCGAAACCGATGGAAAAAAAATTACCAACCCATATATTTTTTAACGTGCCTCAGGTAAATAAAAAACCCAAATTATAGCTTCATTTTCGTGTCCACAACTTCAAACTAAACAATTTTCAAAATTTAAATCTTCTAACCAGCCCAACTAGAAAGAAAATGGCTAATTACCTAGATACCCATCCTTAGTTTAACTTTTAGAGGGCAAACAAGTCTTCAACCATTGGAAAGCACCTTAGTAGTACATTGTGCTTTTCAGTGTAATAAATACACAAAATGTGTCTTTTTGTGTTAATAGCTTATTTTCACGTATTAAATACATATTATGAAATAATAAATATATATTGAATAATTAGTAATTCAGTAACGATTATATATATAATTAAATTGGCATGAATACATAAATTTTTTTGTTAATCCAAACACACACTTTTTTCTATTTTATATGATATATAACTAAATTTAAATGATATTAACATAGATATATAGTATATTTTTAATATTGATATCTATTAAATAATTTTTTCACTCATATTGGTTTTTTGATCATTTGTATCTTTTTATAACATAACTTTAAATCACTAATAGCAAAGTTTTCATTGTGGAATGTTTAATAGATTTAGTAATTTATAATTGTTTTAAAAAATAAGTTCAAAGTTTAAATTTAAATATTAAGTTGCCAATATTTTTCAAAGCTTTTGTTAAAAATAAATTGTTCAAAGAAAATTTCAAAATCAATATATTTATGTATTTTTATATGGTACATAGTTTAATTTAAACGATATTAATATACATATATATATATATAATTTAATTTTAATATTTATTAAATGAGACTTCTTACTTATATTATTTTGTAATCATTTGTATCTTGTCATAATAAAAAAATTAAACCATGGACCACAAAAAATTCAATGTGAAACTTTTAACTACTTTTTTTAGTAATTTATAGTCTTTTTATAAAATTCAAAATATAACATATACGAAAAAATCTAAGTTTTTATTATATTGTTAATGTAGTTGTTTAATTTATTTTAATAAGTTAAAATAATAAAAAAAGAATGATAGAGGAAACACTAATTTTTATTATTCAAAATCATTAATTGTCATATATATTTTAGTTACATTAGGTAATTCTGTAATTTTCATTTAAAGAAAGAATGAAGAACATTAATAATTAATTTATGGTTAGTTTAATAAAAAACTTATTATATATTTAGATGGACCAACATCTTTTTCTAAAAATTCTAAGAATAATTGTGGTGATGACACATGACTACCTCAAATGTTGTAACGCTTCTCTTTTAATATATAAGAGATTATAAATAAATATACAAAACTAAATAATAGAGTTAGATCTGGTACTTAAAGTAATGAATTCACCTCCAGTGCATAAGGTTCCAATTCTGATTTAGAAGCGTTTTTTTAGCAAGGCAAATGAATACTTCTTTATCATACCAAAAAAAATGAATACTTCTTTGACATGGAAGTTAAATTGGAACCTCTAGAACTACGTCACTGGGTCAAAAATAATTAGACAGTATTAATATTTGTCTACAGAAAATGTGAGACCTCCGACAAAAGATATTGAAGATATTAGTCAAAGCAAGTTTGTAGCTTTTCTTAGTAAAATAATAAACACAACACAAGATATAGATTTTGAGAAAGAATTAAAATGTAGTTAATGGAAACATGAAATTTTATTATTTTGAATTGAGAAAAATGAAATGCTAAACTGCGAGTACCAATCAGGCAAACGGTCATAATCTACCGTATATATGATAATATGTTCAATTTATATCCAGCGTATATGATGATGCAAAATCATACCTCTTTTTTAAAAAAAAAAAAAATTCAAACTTCATACGCAGTTTATTTGTTTTGTGCAAAAATCTATTATTGCCATTGAATTAGATACATTTGTTGCTGTACCGGTTAATTTATTATTATTATTTTTTATATATATGGACAAATATATTTAATATATTAATTTAAAATCTTATTTTTATCTACTAATTACAAGTTATAGTAGGACCAATTTATTAACTGAATTGAAAACGATTGCCTTTCTATTTTTAATACTCCAGTAGGAATCGCCGAGACCAGACAATTCTTTATATTAATCTATTGAAAATAATATAGTTAAAGAGATTACCGTTCCATATAATTTTATACTGCCTAATAACCATAGTTTGCAGCAAGAACTCCATCACCATCAAATGAACAACTATCAACGATTGAAGCTGGTAAGATCCGTCGCCGTCATCTGCAGTAGATCTGTCAATTACCTTTTTTAAGAGGTTCAATTGAACCAAAGTTTTTGTTTTACCAAATCCGGAAGAAACATACAAAAGAACGACAAAAAACTTTTTCAGATTTAAAATAAATTGGCAATCAAAGAAACCAAATGATATAAAGTAAAACAAATCAAAGAAAAGAAAGTAAAAGGAATCAAGCAAACCAATGTCTGTCAGAGCTGCAGAAGGCTCCGACCATCGGCTTCAAACTAAAAACATCTCTCTCTTTTTCTCTAGGATTGCTTGGTTGGTTTAAGAAACTGAAGAAATTGCTATCAAATGAATATTCAAACTACGAAGAGGTGAGAAGAGATTTATGGAACATTGATATTCTTGGAAACAAGAAAAGGTCAGTTGTGTTGGTTTGGGCCGTAGAAATGCAAAACGCAGAGAGTACTCGGAGTCACTTCAATCATTTTCGTTTCCGTGGTGCAGCAAGCGAAGAAGACAATCACGTGCAATCACGTGCCTTTACAGATTATTCTTTTTTTCTTAATTTTTTTAGCATGAGCCCGATTAATTATAAGTCATTTATCTGAATATACAAATAGTAGCCGGTAACCAGATGTATGCAGTTTTTGAAAGTATTTGCAGAATTGGTTATTCAGTGAGTATGGTTTGCCAAACTAACCGCCAATGACAGACCTACTCATTAGCATGTAGCCGGATTTAGTGGATATATGGAAATATATTATATCAGATACGTGTTAGTTGGAAACAGAATGGCTTGCTTCGCCGTGAAATGAGCGAACTTGAGGTAGGGGCAAGTCTCGTCGCATCTGGAAATTATCAGAGAGAGATTGGTCGATTTGAGTTTGCAGCGGAGAGAGACGGATGATCCGCCGCGCGAAGCAGCGAAGTACATAGCAACTTTCCTCATGGCTCCGGCTTGGGACCCAGCTAAGAACCCAATCTGCTTAATCAGAGCTTCCGCTAGGGTCAAGTTGCTGGTCTGTACGGCTTCAGAACATGCCATAAGCGCGTGGACTAGACGTACACCATTGTCTTGCGCGTGGACTAGACGTACACCGTTGTCTTGCAAGTCGACTAGGATTACATGCCGAGTTGACTCACTAGCGGTTGTTGTGGTTACTGTCGTTCTTATGATTCCGCCAATCTGCGTAGCCGGCGATGAAGATGTAACCATTGAATCAGGGCTCGATCATGGTTCCAAACACATTATTCGACGAAGATGAAGAGTCAACCGCGAACTGATTAATCTCCGGTGAAGAACGAGTTACTAATCTCCACTCTGGTGAGGAAGAGATGAGCATATGACTAATAAAGTGAAGAATTACTGTTGGATATGGGCCTAGCCCTCCCAAAAAGCTCACAAGACAATTACCCACACACATGATCACAACGAAGAAAGTCGGCTCGTCGACTTGCGAGCCGGTGATCGACTCGGCTTTAGACTGCTTTTGATCGGCAAGACAACTAACCGAAAGTCATCGGCTCGATGACTCGAGTCAGCGGCCCGACACCTCGGCCCAACCACTCGAGGAGGCCCGTCAGGATAAAACACATTAGGTTAACGAGCATGTGTCTATAAAAGGAGAAGAAAAGGCAACAAGGAGGGGATCCGCAAACTATTACACTCACTTCCGGCTAGATTTAGGGTTTATTATCTTACTTCTCGCCGACTCGTACGGTCCGACGAACCAGTTTTCGCCGGACTAATTCCTTTGTTCTCTCCCCCTTTTGTAACACTGTTTCGACTCATTGATCTAATAAAACACGTCTTTGTTTTGACCCACCGACGAGAACTCGCCCTTTCTCTTTACTAGTTTATCGACAGTCTCGGTTCAAACAGTTGGCGCCCACCGTGGGGCATGGGGAAGTATCTTCAAAGAAGATTAAACTGGAGTCCGTTCTGTCGTCGTTCGATCGTTTTGTCGTCACTCGACCGTTCTGTCGTCACTCGGCGTAGATCATTCTCTCGCAGTGGCTCGACTCCATCTCTCGCGGTCACTCGGCGCAGATCGTTCTCGCGCAGTCGCTTGACTCGATCTCTCGCGGTCACTCGCTCGCTCTCCTCACTCGGCGCAGATCGTTCTCTCGTCACTCGACCGTTCTGTCGTCACTCGACCGTTCTGTCGTCACTCGACCGTTCTGTCGTCACTCGACCGTTCTGTCGTCACTCGACCGTTCTGTCGTCACTCGACCGTTCTGTCGTCACTCGACCGTTCTGTCGTCACTCGACCGTTCTGTCGTCACTCGACCGTTCTGTCGTCACTCGACCGTTCTGTCGTCACTCGACCGTTCTGTCGTCACTCGACCGTTCTGTCGTCACTCGACCGTTCTGTCGTCACTCGACCGTTCTGTCGTCACTCGACCGTTCTGTCGTCACTCGACCGTTCTGTCGTCACTCGACCGTTCTGTCGTCACTCGACCGTTCTGTCGTCACTCGACCGTTCTGTCGTCACTCGACCGTTCTGTCGTCACTCGACCGTTCTGTCGTCACTCGACCGTTCTGTCGTCACTCGACCGTTCTGTCGTCACTCGACCGTTCTGTCGTCACTCGACCGTTCTGTCGTCACTCGGCGCAGAACGTTCTCTCGCGGTCGCTCGACTCGATCTCTCGCGGTCACTTGGTACAAATCGTTCTCGCATAGTCGCTTGGCTCGATATCTCGCGATCACTTGCTCGATCTCCTCACTCGGTGCAGATCGTTCTCTCGCAGTCGCTCGATTCGATCTCTCGCAGTTGCTCGGCTCGATCTCTCGCAGTCGCTTGGCTCGATCTCTCGCAGTCACTCGCTCGCTCTCCTCACTCGGCGCAGATCGTTCTCTCG
>NC_027756.1:26068073-26086842 GCF_000695525.1 Brassica oleracea var. oleracea
ATCTCTCGCGGTCACTCGACTCGCTCTCTCGCGGTCACTCGACTCGCTCTCTTGCGGTCACTCGACTCGCTCTCTCGCGGTCACTCGACTCGCTCTCTCGCGGTCACTCGACTCGCTCTCTCGCGGTCACTCGACTCGCTCTCTCGCGGTCACTCGACTCGCTCTCTCGCGGTCACTCGACTCGCTCTCTCGCGGTCACTCGACTCGCTCTCTCGCGGTCACTCGACTCGCTCTCTCGCGGTCACTCGACTCGCTCTCTCGCGGTCACTCGACTCGCTCTCTCGCGGTCACTCGACTCGCTCTCTCGCGGTCACTCGACTCGCTCTCTTGCGGTCACTCGACTCGCTCTTTGCGGTTACTCGTCATGGATAGCTCTCTCGCAGTTACTCGGTGAAGATCGCGGTCACTCGACTTGCTCTCTTGCGGTCACTCGACTCGCTCTCTTGCGTTTACTCGACTCGCTCTTTGCGGTTACTCGTCATTGATATCTCTCTCGCAGATGCTGGGCTTGGATCGCTCTCTTGCAGTCACTCGGACCGATCTATCGCGGTCACTTGACTCGCTCTCTTGCGGTCTCTCGACTCGCTCTTTGCGGTTACTCGTCATGGATAGCTCTCTCGCAGATACTCGGCTTGGATCGCTCTCTCGCAGTCACTCGGATCGCTCTCTCGCGGTCACTCGACTCGCTCTCTTGCGGTCACTCGACTCGCTCTTTGCGGTTACTCGTCATGGATAGCTCTCTCGCAGTTACTCGGCTTGGATCGCTCTCTCGCAGTCACTCGGATTGCTCGCAAGTCTCGAGCATGACGTGATACCGCGAAGACACGTCCACCCGTGACGATTTGATTGTGATGGTTCGCTCATGGCGGTATGTTCATGATGATGTCTATGGCGACTTGTCTTTGGCAGTTTGTCGATTGACACTTCATCCATGGCAACTTGCTCCGATGGTTCATAACACTGTCCTCACAGATCGTTCGCGCAACCATCCCGGAGTAAGAAGTCTGATCAGAATCAGAAGTATGTCGATGACAGCTCACCCGAGACGGTCCGTCTATGACACTTCATCTATGGCAACCTAACCATGATGGCCCATTCATGATAATCGTCTGCGACATGGGTAAAGCACGGAGTCCATTTTCTTATAAACCCTCTTCGTAAAATTCATTGCGATCAACTCCATCTCTCTCAACGAACTGGGGGGCTTACTGTTGGACATGGACTTTGTCCCCAACAAGGCTTATAAGATAATGGGCTCAGCCCATTTAAAAGGGGGGTCACTAGGAAACCCTAGACCTCTTCTTTCTATAAATAAGGAGCCAACCTCCTTTGAGACTCAGCTTCTTCTTGATTAGTGCGCTCAAGTCCGGAAGTTCTTTCATCTCCCTAGCTGCGTTGATCACCTTTTGCTCGGCACGATTGAATATCGAAAAGCGCCGCTTGTTGCCGGTAATCAAAGGTGGTAAATCGGATCTTCAGTCCCCTGCAAGAGGTCGACGAGTCAGATGCGGATAAAGGCCTCGAGTGAACAGACGCGAGCCAAGAAAAATATGTAATCACGAAAAGAAAACTTACTCTTCGAAATCCTATCGATGGCTCCTCGAATCCGCTCGACGGTGATGTCTTTCCAACTTACTTGAACACGCGACACGACGGCACGAGCGTTAGCAATGAACTCTTCTGGATAGGAGGCCTATTCTGGGTGATCGACTGCAATCAAACGAGGACTCGTCAGTCAGAAAACGAAAGAAAGAAACAGTCGATAAGCTAACAGCAGTGCTCTACCGAGCTTATGATTCCATAAAAATCGAAAGAAATCGCCGGGCAGCTGCTCGAAGGCGAAACCATCATATTTGACGTAAAAATAGAAGCGCTGCCAATTGGCCGTCCTGCTGGGGTGGTCAACAATCACATTGTAGTTGGGTCTCATCTGAATCGAGAACAATCCGTCCCCCATCGACTTAACGTAGGTCAGCTCTTCAAGAGTCCGCACACTCATTGAGATATCGATCTCCGCCGCCGTCACCATCAACGCTACCGAAATACGGAATGCGCCATTCAAGAACTGGCTCATCCCTGCGTCACGATGTCTCGCATAAGATGTGATGAGTCGAGGAATCGGAAACCAGAGCTTGGTCTCGCTCTGAAAGGATGACTCGTAGACACACTGAAACTTCAACGGAGGGGACCACGGCCTCTGAGACCTCGTCGGGATTAGGAAAGTCACTCCGACTCCTCCGCACTCTCTCAGCAAAGCTTTCACGCTGATAGGAGTCGAACGAGTCTCCTCGAAGTTCTCCCACGTTTGTCCTTCCACGACAGAAGAATGCATCTGTTCTGGCGCCAAAGCCGGGAGATCCTCGAAGATCCCTTCGGGATGATAACAACATGGAACGAAGTCAGGGAGAGAAGCCTCTCCTTCACTTGCCCCACCCTGACCGTCTCTCGCAATCAACGAAGCAGCCTCTCTCTCCTCGCGGAGTTGACATGCCGACTCAGCAACGAGGACTCGCTGAGGCGTATCCATATTCTCCGTATCCAACATGGCTTCACGATGAATCGTCTCGAAGTCAGAGGGAGAGTTCGACTCGACGACACGAGCATGACTCGATTCGGTTGCTCTCGCCACAGCCTTCCCTTTCTGTGCTCTGGAAAGCCTACCGTTACCGCCCGACGACATTCTCAAAGGACTAAGACTACAAAGTTAGGGAGAGAAGCGGAAAGCAAGAGAGAGAAAAGTACCTGAACCGGATGAAAAGTGGAGAAAATGAGATGCGAGGAGGGTATTTATAAGGGAAGGAGCGCATCGTACCCTGAGGCGTCATCATTAGGCGTCATCATCTCACCACGACTCGCGACGTTTCGACTTCTCAAGGAAAACCAAGACCGGTTTGAATCGAGACCAACAGTCGAAATCAAAACCGAAAGAAACCACCGGTCCAAAACGAATCGGTCAAATCACGGAGTGAGAATAAACGAGCTGCTCACACAGTCGAGGAATCGAGTGAGATCATAAACCTGGAACGATTGTCTTGCAAACCCTACTTCCAAATTCGCTGAGTCGGCTACGTTACTCACCAGCGAACTGGGGGGACTTACTGTTGTGTATGGGCCTAGCCCTCCCAAAAGGCCCACAAGACAATTATCCAGACACATGATCACAACAAAGAAAGTCGGCTCGTCGACTTGCGAGCCGGTGATCGACTCGGCTTTAGACTGTTTTTGATCGGCGAGACGACCAACCGAAAATCATCGGCTCGATGGCTCGAGTCAGCGGCCCGACACCTCGGCCCAACCACTCGAGGAGGCCCGTCAGGATAGAGCACATTAGGTTAACGAGCATGTGTCTATAAAAGGAGGAGAAAAGGCAACAAGGAGGGGATCCGCAAACTATTACACTCACTTCCGGCTAGATTTAGGGTTTCTTATCTTACTTCTCGCCGACTCGTATGGTCCGACGAACCAGTTTTCGCCGGACTAATTCCTTTGTTCTCTCGCCCTTTTGTAACACTGTTTCGACTCATTTATATAATAAAACACGTCTTTGTCTTGACCCACTGATGAGAACTCGTCCTTTCTCTTTACTAGTTTATCGACAGTCTCGGTTCAAACACTTAAGCAATCGAGCATAGGCTGGGGATTGCTTTATTTTCACTGCGACTACCACTTCATCGATCATACGAATTGAAAATAAGAAGATACTTCAATAATATAACTAGTGTTTTTAAAATACATAACTATTAGATGATAACCCGCGCACATGTGTGGGGTAAGTTTTTATAATAATGTTTGTTTATTAAATGGTTTTAACATTTTGCAACATTATAATCTTTATTGATTATAAAATAACGAATACAAATATTGGTCTCTTAAATATATCATCGTTGTTGAAGAGTTAACATATTAACATCTTATTTTAATTACTTTTAAGACTTCATATCCACAAAAGAAAGTTAAGTTTTGCGGCTGACACAAATCACCAAAACCAAATAGGCAATATCGATTGTATAATGACGAAAGGGGATTAGGTTTCCTGCTCTCGATAAGTTTACTATTGACTCTCCATAAGTTAGTTCATTTTCTACTTCTATAAAATTGTGCTTTCATTCTCGTCTTTGTTTTATTGATATTAGTTAAGTTTTTTTTTTTTTTTTTTAACTTTTTCTATGAATTCGGTGAATTAAATAAGTGTCAACTTTTTTTAAAGAAAATAGACATCTGTAAAAATTAGTTTCACTCCAGATACATATCTAAGAATCAAAATTTTGAAAAAATCACCGGCAAACTATATTAACAGATTAGTGTTAGGCTGTTATAGAATATATAAGTGCAAACTCGAAATATAAATATCTGTCTAGTATATATTCACCAGCTCGGTCTAAATATCATCTAATTCTATAACAACAAAATAAATTACTTATGTCACCAGTTTGGGTAATATTTGAATCCAAACGGGTAATATCCAAACCCGAATGGATATCCGAAGATAACCAAACATAATTATATTTAACCCTATATTTCTAGTTTACTTCTCTCATTTTATTCAAAATATTTATATTAATGATGCTTATTGCTCAAAATTAGATAATATGCATATAATTATGGACAAAATTATTTGCTACTCACTTAAAATATATATCAAGCTCTTGTTTCTTGCATTAAAATATATTATGGACAAAATTTCAAAACAATAACTAAATTAGTGTCTTTCTATTTTTAAAGTTTTATCTACAAACCTATTAATAGTTTATTTTTTTTTAAATTAGAAAACAAGATAAGTTAAAATATATTTTAAATACAAAAACTTAAACAATGAATCATTTATTTTTTTTCTTCAAAATTTAAATATCCGAACCCAACCCAAAATATCCGAACCCGAACATAAAATACTCGAACCCGACTCGGAGTGTAGAAATATCCGAACGGATTTTATACATTCTGAAATACCCGATACAAACCCGAACGTGTATCCGAACGCCCACCCCTACGATATATGATCTTCATTTGTATCTTGCTTGAACAAAAAAAAAAGTTAAACCATTGATCACAAAATTTTCAATGTGAGACTTTTACCATTTTTAGTAATTTTTATTCGTTTTTAAAAATTCAAAATATAACATATAAGAAAAAATCTAAATGTTCTTATTATATGCTTAATGTGATTGTTTAATTTCTTTTAATAGTATAAAATTATAAAAAAAGAGAGAAGTTAGAAAAATTATTATCAAATATGTATTATTCATAATCATTAATTGTCATATGTATGTTAACCATATTAGATAATTCCGTAGCTTTTCTTTATGGAAATAAAAAATATTCTTTTGTACACTACTAATTAATTTGATAGTTAGTTTAATAAAAAACATAGTATATGTTTATATGGACCAACTTATTTTTCTAACAATTCTAAGAATAATTCTTGTGATGTCACGTGGCTACGAAAATATATTGTAATGCTCGAGGATTAATATACAGGGGATGCTATATCTGTGGGATTACAAAATGTCCAACGGTGATTTTTCATATACCTAATTAAACTTAGTTTCAGAGGTATGCAGTGCAAATTCTCTAATTATAATTCCTACAGGCCCAGTTCAACACTTAAGTGTAATTGTAGTTATTAATATATGGGTTCTTATGTGTATGTTAATATCATTTGCATGTAATATATTTATAACAAGATATATATCATTTAAGTTACAAAAAATCTAGATTTGTTGTGTTATAAATCTAGGAAAATGAAATGTTAAATAGAAATCTGTTAAATAATCTAAATACAATAATAATTTTTAATTGTTCTTAATAATAAAAAGAATAATGATGTAGTTTCCAAACTATAGAAAAAGAAATATTCTATATATATTTTTGAGTATTAATCTATTTTATTATTTGAAATGATAAATTTTGTGTAGCAAATTATTATAAGAATATACTATATATGTAGTAACAACTTGATAACAAAATAAATTACTTATAATACTATAAATTATTATATAATACTAATGTTGAACAAGATACATTAAAAACATTGTTATATAACTCAACTAGGTGTCTTCCTGCACCATGTGCAGTAAAAAAAATTTAAAATATTTTTAACAGATAAATATAAATTATATTTTAAAATAAAATTTTATTAATATTGTAAATTTTTCTTTTTCGTATCAATATTTTAATATAAATTTGATTTAAATAAACATAAAAATTATATTTAAGAATATGCATGTATATATTTGAAATTATAATCTTAGATAGATTTTTCTAACTATTTATTTTAATTAAATATATTGAATAAAATTGTAAAAGTTGCATAATTACCAAAAATTAAAATTAAACAATATTTATAAAATTTTTAGATATATAAGAAAATAATGATTTTACGATTAAATTTTTATAATTTTCTAAAAAAAATTGTATACATTTTTGAAAATTTTAGTAATAAAATTGTATAATTTAAAAATATATAGTTATATTATATTTCGAAATTTATAATGCCATATTTGAATATATTTATTTTAATGATGATTTATGAGTTATTCCTATATTATAAAAAAAATTTCAAAAATATAAATTGACATTAAATGTAATATATGAATTATTACCATATTTTAAAAAGTTTACCAAAAATATAAATTAACATTAAATGCAATTGTCCATATTAAGCTATAAGACATGTCATCAATTTCAATAGCCATGTCATATTTGTTTTGTGAAATTGATTGTAGAAAGGACACATGGCAAAATCACTTCGCAAATATAGTATAAGGGATATATAATATCAAAATATAAAATTATACTTAATCTGTTTTCTAACAAACAAAAAAAATATACATATAAAATAAAATAATACTTACACAAACAATTTTAAATGTAATCGAATGGTAGATGAATTGCATACATTTATTTTGCTTACCTAAATATTGGACGGAAATAGAACATTCTACACTATTGAAAACATATTAAAAAGTTAAACAATTTTAAATTTGATCCATAAAAAAATGAAAAATCCACACAGACGTGCGGATTAAAATCTAGTATTAGTTTGTAATAAAAACAGTAAGGAACCGCTTAGTCTGGTGGCAAGTGATAACAATTTTTTTTCTATATAATATATGGATAAATATATCTATCTTATTAAAACAGAAACATTGCAACTTCTTCTAGGTGGATTTTTAAATTGGACATCACATTATTATTCATACCATAACCTTATATTTCCTTAAACAGTTCAATATTAACCACCTTTTATTTAACTCCACTGTAAGATCCATCTTATTATATGTTTTACATTATACTTCTATTATTATACATCTATTAAACAAAACATCTATTATATCGTTATAGTATACTCACATTATCATATTTATATTATATCATAGTACAAATATAACAAACCCTCTTTTTATTATAGTCAAATGAATACAACAAATGTCTCCAATCAACTATTTTGATCGGCATGTTTACGCACCTGCTATAAGATAGATAAGAATAAAAATTAATATTACACATGTTACAATAATTCTGTGAAAACAAGTCACTGCATCACGAGTCAGTCATTAGCGAGTAGGGTTAGCGAGTCATTAGCGAGTTGAGTCGACCGCGAGTCATTAATGAGTCGAGTCGACCGCAAGTCATTAACGAGTCCTTAGCCAGTCATTATACAATTCTGAATATCTTGGTATGGTTATCTCCTAAACCAATTGATTAAATTAACCAAACCGATTATGGAAAAACCTTTTTTTCCAGTTAACGAGAATATACTAATGTATATTCTTATTTCAATAACAGAAACATCAATTTTTACTTTAAAAAAATCTATTATGGAAAAACCCCTTCCCCAAGTTGAGTCTACTATGGCTAAACCCTCAGTTACAATCAAATATTTCCAATCAAATTGTCAGATTTGAAAAATCATGAATATGGAAAACCTCATTCTCCATGTTTATTCTACTAGACCTAATATCTCGGTGTCAATAAAATCCGGAGATTTTGTAATTATTATACCTAACCTAATAGGTTAGGGAATACCCATTTCCTCCCAATATAATGTGTCCATAAATACTTGTCGATATCATTCATCATTCGACATTCACAAAAAGCTCTCAAAATGCACAATGTCGAAAGAAAGACATCGAGCAAGAAAACATACAGAGAATGTAAGAAGCTGGCATGTCTCAATCGAGCATATTGATAGCCGATCTTATATAGGAATCGATAAATCTATCAAGAAACAAATAAATCTGAATAAGAATAAAATAATCAGTATCGATTGAATATTGAAAACCAAGAATAAGAATATATATTCTAACCTTTTACGAGTATATCTATTAATGGGTTTACTCTATTTTACGAGAATGAAGAAAAAAATCTTGGGGGTCTCTGAATTCCTAAATTTTGATCGGGTTATAGATACTTTTTCAACATGAATTGATGACTTCCAAGAAGAACAAACACATTTAGAAAATAACACAAAGAAAATAAAATAATGAGTAACCATATTTATTCTATTTTTTTTTCTGTACAACTACTGTTGTTACTAATGAGCTTACTAATTTGATATGGACATGTGCATTTACAAAAAAAATTTGCTTTGTGGATCATAATAGTTAAATTGTCGATAAATATAAAACAAAAACATTTTTTTATTGCACTTAACTTTTTAACCAAACACTGTTATTCTTTATTTATTGAACTTCTTGTATACACATTGAAAATACTATTCTATTAATAAAACAAATTGAAACTATAATTTTTTTCGATTAGTACAGTTTCATTTAAATTTTGACCAAATAAAAATTGTTATATCTAAAAATTTATACAAACATTTATATATCCGCAAGGGGTTAATCTATTAAGTATTTTTAATTTATTTTTTGACGCGTTTGTTTGTTTATTTATCTTATTATTACAATTATTTTATAAGAATTATAATGAAGACTTCAGGGATGTTAGTCTATATCGTACTGGTTAATATTATATTAGTATTTTCACCTTTCATCTATATTTATAATATACTGATATGTTAATCCAAATCGTATTGGTTACTATTAGATTAGTGTACATCACATCTATAATACACTGTTATTTCAATCCAAATCGTATTAGTCAATATTATATTTAGTGTTTTCACTGTACGGTTATATCTTTAATACACCGATGAAAAACTACTAATACAAAATACAGTTTTTATATTGTTTTTTAAACATAAAAATAGAAATGGACAAACTTGAAATGTGTTAAAAGAAAAATAAAATCCGCGCGGTCACGCGGATCATGATCTAGTATCAGTTTATAATGAAAACAGTAAGGAACCGTTTGGTCCGGCGGTAAGTGGTAACAATATATATCAGCTCTCAGTACTTGACAGAGCTTCTCGCTGAACATCAAAAGCTTACACCATTTATACAAGTCTTACCCATATGCAGCCGTCTATTGAATGAAAGTTTTTCTTTTTTATTTTTTTCCTTGATTTTGATTCGGATCTGTGTATATAAGTATATTCAGTCTTATATCTTCCAAGGGGTTTAAAGTATTCAGAGAAAAAAGATGAGGGCAATCTCGTAACTACAATTGTTCATTAATCTAAAAAAATATTGTAACGCTTTGCCACCAACGGTTAATAGGCTTTTCACACCTGCTCACTTGGCCCATGGATCCGATCCTGTCCGACGGACGGTGCGTTAATTTTTTGAAGTCTCGAAAGTCTTGTTTGTTAACTTTGAAATCACCACATTGACTTTTCTCCGTGTTTTGGCATCACTCACATGGTATCGTGAATCTCTTTCCAATAGGTCACTGATTCTTTCACTACTCAATCTTAAGCACACTCAATCTTAAGCACACTTAACTCTGGAGTTCTAAAGAGGATGTGTGACGAAGAATGTAAGTGCACTTTGGTGACATAGGTAACCAAACCAATTCTTTTAAGACATTCCATATACCATAAACTGAGATGTTACAATTCATCCCCACTCTAAGAACGCAACCTCACGTTGCACCCAAGGATCGTTACCCATGTTAGTGTGAGGTTCGGTTTGGGTTCGTTTCGGATAATCCATTTAAATTTTTTTTTTTGTCATCAACGTAAACAGACTCATATAGACTTTGTTAACCAAATGGGCGTCTCTGCATCCATGTGAACAACGTAAGACGATTGAATCCTTGCACTACATGCTAGTTTATCCGCCTTTGTATTTTGCGTTTTTGGTACATGAATGATCTCCGAGCTGAGGAAGCCTTCCTTCAGGGTCTTGATATCCTCCAAATAAGTTGCAAAAGCCGGCCATTCTTCTGGTTCCGAAACCATCTTCACCAATTGAGAACAATTCGTTGCAAATGTGACCTGAGACTGACGTAAATTCCTCATACATTCCATTGCCCAAAGAAGTGCTTCCACCTCCGCGTGGAGGGGTGAAAGACTAGCCCTGGTGTTCCGTGCTCCCATCAAACCATCATATCCTGGTAGAGTACTATACCAACCTTGTCAAGAAAACTTATCATGTTCCTTCCAAGAACCATCCAAAAAACACCAACGTCCAGGGATTGATGGTAGGGTTACCGAGCCTCCCTGTTGTGTTTCTCGCGGGGCATGGATAACTTGTGCCTCAGCCCAAAGTATGGATTCTGTTTCTGCTACTGAAAGAGTATCTATAGGATCTACATCTAGATTGCTGAACACCTTATTATTCATTGCTTTCCATATGTACCAAAGTATCCATCCAAACAGGTGATCATTCATTTGTGGTAACACTCTCCAAAAGAGGTGATCCATATTTGTAAATAAAGATTCAGTCGGGAAATTTTCTGGATTGGAGGGGATCTTCGAGAGGGCTCAAACCTGAATTGCTGGAGGACATTCAAAAAACACATGGTTTATAGATTCCTCCAGAGCCCCACACCTGGCACAACATATATCTCCTTCTATCCCTCGTGCTTGTAGGTTTTTCCGGACTGCAATACAGCCTGATATAATTTGCCACATAAAATGTTTTATTTTCGGTGGGCTTCATATTTTCCAGCAAAAAGCCTTTAATATATCCATCGTAGGTCCATACACTGCTGGCTGCCGGTATTGGTCTGGATACACCCACTCTACCTGATAACCTGATTTGACCGTGTATTTCCCATTGTTTGTCAAATGCCATCCATCCCTATCCACCATCTGAGTCCTACTCAGTGGTACACTTTCAATGATTTTCACATCTTGAGGGTCAATCAAGGCTTGAAGTGAATGTACATTCCATGTCCGTGAAACTGGATTAATAAGGGAATCAGCTGTAAGATCTGTGTATAAAGTAACTTGGTTTTTATTTGCTGGTCTCGGGCGAGTGGTTGGGAGCCATGGATCATTCCATACAAATATAGTTGATCCCAATCCTACCCTTTTGATAAGTCCTTTGCTAACCAGAGATCTAGCAGAAACAATACTCCGCCAGCCATATGACGGGGAATATGATCTGATCGGTTCCAGGGGTGATGAATTCCTGTAGTACCGACCTTTGAAAACTCGAGCAAACAAAGTGGTGGGCTTTTCTATCAACCGCCATAACTGTTTGCCAAGCATTGTCGTGTTAAAATCCGTGATATCCTTAAAACCCAGTCCTCCTTCCTCCTTATTTGCACATACATCATCCCTTGATTTCCAGTGCATACCTCTCGTACTTCCACCTGGACTCCACCAGAATTGTGCTACTACAATGGTAAGTTTCTTTGCGATTGCTATGGGCAAACGATAACAAGACATCACATGGTTAGGTAACGCAGTGACCACTGATTTTATAACCACTTCCTTGCCGCCTTTAGAAAAGAATCTAAACGTCCAACCATTAATCATATTAGTCAATCAATCTTGCATAAAACCAAAGAGTTGAACCTTAGAACCCCCCAGGTTTTTTGGAAGTCCCAGGTAGGAACCCATTGTTGGAATTCGTACTAGTTTATAACAGTTTATAAATCAACCTATGAATTCATATGCCTAGAATCTCATGTCAATACTAAAACAAATCTACATCTTAGGGTTTCGAATATACATGGTTATTTTTCAGCGGAAAAAAGAACAAATCAAACCAAGGTTTTAAACACTCCAAACGTCGTGCCTCTACCGGTATCCACACGCACACAAACTGGATCGAAACATAATGCTAGTGCCGTTGGGATCAAATCTCAAAAACTTCACAACGAACAATTCGTCTTTTCTAGGGTTTGTATCAGCAGCTAATGTAACACACCAATTATAAAACATGACCTTGTCAATATATAATGCATTACATCTAACCTAATCACGTGGAGGCTATTGGGCTAAGCCCATTGATCATGCTCCATAATCTATTCCAAATAGATTATAATTCACTTAATTACATATTCATATATATATGTTTATATCACATATAACATATATATATATATATATATATATATATATATATATTCTTTCCAAACCCTAATATATATTTATTAATCCAGTTTGCTTAGGTGTGTGATCTTGTAGGATCATATAGTAATGAATTCTCAATTCATAGATTATAAGCGGTTTCTAGCAAAACATTATAACCACCTAATATTATATGATTGTCTAACTTTGACGTTACGACTTTAACAAGAGTAAGTACACGTGATTTTAGGACATTCCCAACAATCTCCCACTTGTACTAAATTCATCTATTCTTATAATCCTTTTGTCTCTATATCACGATCTCATCATAAGGCAAGAACTAGTGTCATACTTATTAAGCTAGATCATGTTTATCAAACTCTGATTTATACTGATAAAACCAAAAGACAGACATTCACCTCGTTTGAGCACGACCATGCATTTCTCAGTATCAAATCTTTGATAGGTCCAGAGATATTTATCTCCTGTTATATGGGAGAGACAAATCTCATCTTGTTCCATTCATGTTCTTTACAAACTTCATAAAACACCTAATCAATGCCTTTATAATCACCAGTTATGGCTGACGTTTGACAAGGTCAAAGTGAACTAATCCATAAGTAAAGAATCATGACGAACTCAGGTCTAAGGACTATACTTTATAGTCGTAATGAGAAACTCTCATGACACTCATATAACAATCTTGTAGAGTTCTCATAGCGGGTCAGTCCGATCATGTGTTTTCTAACACATATCCATGTGATTGACTTCAATACCACATATTGAATGACTCCATGAAACTTAGTCATCAATCACCTCACATACTAGTTATTCTCGGTTATTAATGTCCCACGTTAACAACCTTGACTAGAGACGTCAATAATTTATGCCATTTTCACTAATAGGGTTTCATGATCAAGTCACGTACTTGATGACCTATAAGAATGATATAAATTAGTTTCAGACTTTTATTTAATTATCCAATAATCAAATAAATCTGAAACAATTCCATTAGTTTGAATACATAATCAAATGTATGTCAATATGAACATCATATCATAAACATAAAGCCTCCCACTAAAATCAAGATCACATCTTAAGATATTTAATACCCATGGCTGCAGTATGACTCTCATGATCAACAACATTTTCATCCATTGAGACTATACTATGGTGCTTTGCTTGGAACTCTTCCAACTTACCGCTCCTCCATTAAGACAAAAGATGAAACCAGATTGTGATCAAAAATCATCTTTGTCCATTTAAAAGTTGGCATCAGTGTGACCACTCACAACAAGCTCATTACTTCCTCTATAGACCAAACTTATCCTTAGTATTTCTCAAATACTTGAGGATAATCTTGACTGATGTCCAGTGACTTTCACCGGGATCACAATGGTATTGACTCGTCATGCTAAAAGCACATATGTGTCTCTACTCATGCGCTCTCACTCATCATGTGTAGAAGGACACTGAGTCTTTCTGAGAGTTATGCCATGAGACATTGGTAAGAAGCCTTTCTTGGAATCATGCATTTTGAATCTATACAAGACCTTATCGATATAAGTATATTAACATAATTCAATAGTCTTATTTATTCTATCTCTATAGATTCTTATTCCAAGAATATGTGCAGCTACTCCCATGTATTTTATTAAAAAGAACCTTCTGTGTTTCTCGAACTCCTTCGAGTTGGACTTTACTCCCATTGTTCTTCTTGGAAAGAAATTCTTTTTCTAGAAAACACCACTACGAGCAAGAAACACTTTGTTCTCGGTGGGGTTGTAAAAGTAATAACGTTTGGTTTCTTTAGGACAACCAATGAAGTAGCGTTCATCAGATTTGGGACCAAGCTTATCAGTACATATATGTTTGACATAAGCATCAGAACCCCAAATTTTCAGAAAAGATAAATTTGGAACATTTCCAGTCCACATCTCATATGGTGTCTTCTCAACTGATTTTGATGGACATCTACTAAGTGTAAACGCAGGCGTTTCTAGAGCATGTCCCCAAAGGGATAATGGAAGATCTACATAACTCATCACTGACCGAACCATATCTAATAAAGTTCGGTTTCTCCTTTCAAATACACCATTCAACTGTGGTGTTCCCGGAGGAGTGAGTTGTGAAACAATTCCACATTTTCTCAGATGATCATATAACGCTTGTCTCAAGTATTCAAAACATTTTCCTCAAATTGAATATAATAATCCAAGATCCATATTTCTCTAAAATCCCAGTGAGCTTTGGCTCATCGCCCGAATGTTTAGTTATTTATTTAAGCAATACTTTGCTAATTATATTCAATATAATTCTTGGTTGTCAGATGACATCTTATGTCTTATACAACCTATGTCTCTAAGCCCAAAACCGTTTTGATAGCGTAGTCAAGTAAACCAATCTTATATTTATATGGTAACCGTTGCCATCTACCTCACTCATGTAATTGCAGACAACTTACTTTGGCAAGCCTATCTTACAACGAAACGAGCCTTGATAGTTTATAAAATTGGGTAGACATAAAAAATACTTAAAATTAATTGAGGAATAAATTTTAATCCAATTTACTTTTATATTTAAAATTTATATCTAATATAAAATATAAATATAACTAATACATATCTTATATGTACTTTAATTAGAGTATGAATAATTATATTAATTTTAGAATCTAATCAACTTAGAATTCTAAAACATAGGGACAAAAACGATCGAATCAAATCGATCAAGCTAACCAAATAAACCAGAGAACTGGTTTTAACCGGTTTAAAAGGTTATACAGAATCTGACCAACTAGGTTACAGTAACACACGTTGAGTTTTGAAATTAATTATACAGAAATAATTTCTTTGACGTGCGCATGTTGTTTGAATAATCGGTTTCAGAAACCAATTCTCAGTGACGATCACACAATCACATGATTCCATGATACATATTACTTTATCTAAAATCAAGTTAACAAGTATTACAATAACATGAGTGCTATGATAGGGATGTTAATATGGGCTATCCAGGCCCGTTTAGGCCATGCCCGTTTAGACCCGTTTAATGTTAAGCTCATTATGTTGATAGTAATTTCCTAGAAACCTTCAGAATGTCCTCCTGCGTTCTGTTGTTATCCGTATGTACTTCGTCCAGAGCTTGTTGGAGTTCATTTATTTTATCTTTCCCATAAGGAGGATTATTTTTCCTCCACTTTGCAATTTCGTGTCCACAGTTTCCAATTTTTGTAACAAAATCCTCAGTGTGTCCTGCATTCTGCTCCGACCATCCCAAGGCGATTGATTCTATGAGTCCATCCTGCCCAATCCAACGTTTGTCAAATCGGAATTGTCCTCTCTTTTTGGGGACTTTATCCTCAAGATAAGCCACCACCAGACGGTGATCCGATGCTACCATTCCTAAATATTCTGTGTAGGAACATGGAAAGAGTGTATGCCACTCTTCATTAGCTAGAGCACGATCAAGCCGACATCGTACCATCACTGCCCCTTTCCCCTTTTCCCTTCTTCCTTGCCATGACATTTTGTTTCCACAGGCAGGAAATTAAAATAAACCAGTATTTCGGATCATGTTGTTGAAAGGAACAAAAGAATCTGCGTTTCTTAACTCACCGCCTTCCTTTTCATGGTTTCCAGTGATTTCACTGAGATCACCTATTATAAACCAGGGTTCAGATGAGCCCGTACCGTGTTAACCGTTCCCAGACTTGTTCCCTTAAGTCTTGTACTGGATCTCCATAAACAAAAGTTAAGAAATTTTTTTTTCCAAGAGCCACCGCTTCCAGATCTATCATACGGTTACTCGTATATAAGATCTGAACCTGAAACTCATTATTATAGAACATAGTTAATCACCCACTCCTCCCTATTGGTTCCACCGTAACCAGATTATCAAATCCAAAATGAGATTGAAAATCTTGCATAAACTCTTTATTTTGCTTTGTTTCAGATAAAAATATGGAATCTGGTTTATGCTTGTACCATATCTCCCGAAGATAATTATAGTCTATTTACTACCAGCTCCTCTACAATTCCAACTTAACACTCGCATTAAACAATTAATGAAACTCCAAAGAGTTAGTTAAATGTGGGTATGAGGAGACCCAGCAATCCCATGCGCCATTTAATAAGTAGAACCAACCACCTTTCTGAACCAAAATTCCATGTACCTCATAAGAATTATTAACCGTACATTCCGGTGGTGACAACAATACTAATCGCCTCTTTTCGTTTATCCAATATTTTAATAAATCGTAGGTCCAGTTATCGTTTTGGTTCCTGATACATTCCACTAATAAACATAACAGTGTATCGTCCATGTATCTCACAACCTGCCAGTGAACCAATAATACCACTTTCCATCTCGAAGCTATTATGGAAAATTCATAAAAAGAACATGATCCCAATTCCATTTCTAATCCTAAATACCTAGCACCAGTGTACTGATAATAGCCATAGTACCATACTGTTTTTTCTAAACAACCATGAGAAATTTTATTAAGCTTGATTTTGACAACAATGTTCGTGTTTCCTCGCTTGAAGAATCCCACTATATTGGCCTTATTAGAGCACACCCTAACACATGTATATGTACCGATCAGTCCTGGCCTCCCCAACCGGTTTAAAGAGACCGGTCGGAAGCAAATTAGAGCTGTATGCCACAACCTTTTGTTCTCATGCCATATCCCTGTACCAAATGACCAACACAGTTCAAGCCATTTATGGTACCACCAAGACCAGGGAACATACCACATAAAATCCCCATCTGATAACCAATAACCAACAAAACCACTTTTATTCCAAAATTCAAAATGAAAGACCAAACGACATAAAGGAAGCAAATTCCAAAATAGAAGAAACCAACATGACATGGCATAGCTGCTCATAGAGCTTATTACGGCCATCAAAAAAATAAAACCCAAAACCAAAAAACAATTCAGCAACATCACAAAAGCTTGACTCTGATCCATAAAAAACGTCTAAGGCTTTGTAAATGGCTTAGGGTGTAAAGGACCCTTTGCTTCCACCTGTTTTGGACCACCTGTTTTGCGAGGTTTCTGATTGACGTTCGTTCGCTTGCGAGGGGAGAGAAGCACCTACACGAACTTCTTGTTTGCGGCTCCTCCTGCAGTTGAGACAAATAGTTGCTTGCTTGAACCAACTTTCTTTTCAGCATCACCCGCACCCGCCTCCATCGCTGCTCCATTGGCAATAACCGAGTCCTCCTCCCCCAATATCATCAACCTCGTCCTGCATCTTCTCCTTCTCCTCCCCATCCGTAAGGCTCTGAAACTCTCGTCAAGATCAACCTGCTTATCATTCCCATCCTGCATAATCTGTTCCTCTTCCATCTCCATCCCATCCTCTTCTACAGCCTTAGTTCCATCTTCCAAGTAACCACTAACCAAATCTAAACCATCTTCAAGAACCAGATGTGAAGAACGACGCAATCACTAAGCTTTATCAGACTCGATCTTCTACTCTACGGAGCACACAAGCGATATGTTCACCCGGTGTTCACCGCACCAACAGCCGAATTGTTTTCAAATATTTTCGTCGGCTCTTTTTCGTTGACTATTCCGCTTAATTCTTATATGTTGTGACTCATTGACCGAAGCCAAACATATTCTCGACATGCTTTGAAGAAGTCGAAATCTAGGATCGTTTCTCGGAACGCTATGTAATCATGGTTTCACCAATTGTAAAACCATATCCAGTTTGTGTTTGACTTTATAAATAGCATGTATCTGCAAAACCATACCAAACTCGGGTTTTCTAGAATAAATCAACCCTAATTTAAAACATACCTTGGAGAGAATGAATATATTCTCGACGCCGTTCTAATTTCCATGAATAGAAAATGAGCTGTATCTTGCAAAGACATTAGTGTCTAAAAGTATATTTAATCAAATACAACTCGCAAGACATATACGCTCACATATGCTTTATTACCATTAACATCTCCAAAGTACTTATTTATATAAGATCTTACCAGGATCTTTTAAAACAATATCTCACCGGAGCTGGGATTGAACCAGCAATCAACTAGCTTCAACGAATGATCTCACAACTCGAGTCACCGTCTCTACAATCTTAAATTCTCTCTCTCGTTAACTCGCTGGTAACACTGATCTAACAACCTAATTAGCTCAGCTCATTAACCCTTAACTAAAGCTAACTGACTCTTATAACTAGAGTTAGCTTAACCATAACACGTGTACATGCCACACGCGTTTATCCTAGCTAGAGAGAGAGATCCGGTTCAATTCAATTACAAGCTTAACCAATCACTACAAGAAAACATAACCTTAACGAGGGCGGTTTTCCTCGTTATTTCGTCGTAAAAGAGGCTTTACGACGAAATAGCGAGGAAGCGCGTTTGCTCGTTACTCGTCCG
>NC_027756.1:26091279-26098573 GCF_000695525.1 Brassica oleracea var. oleracea
CAAGGTATTCTTTCGTCACTCTCCCGTTAGCATCTCTATGCATATACATCCACTTCCGCAACTCGTAAATAGTCCCGGAGCCAGCCATTTTTTTTCTTTCACGTTTTTTGTTGTTGGTGTGTTTAAAATGATGTTCAAACATCCATATTTATAGGAAAAATCGAATCTGGTAGTTGTAATTTTCCTATGAATTTACGACGAAAATTAATTAGGTGGGCAAAAAAAACGTGTAACACCTATAAAGTTGGTGGATTCAAAAATTTCCTCGCTAAATACACGTAAACTATTTCCTCGTAAATACCACGCTAAGTTTACGTCGTATTTACGAGGAAATAGTTTTTCCTCGTAAAATACTCGTAAAGTTACATCCACTTTACGACGAAACAGTTTTGTCGTTACGTTGCGAGGAAATAACGATGACTTTAGTTTTTCACGTAAATTCCTCGTAAACTCGACGCAAATTTACGAGGATTGTTTTTCCTCGTTAAATTTCGTCGTTAAGCATGTGTTTTCTTGTAGTGAATCTAAACCAGATCTAATCTAAGCTATCTAATTGAACCTAAACCAATACATAAGACTTGTCTATATCAACAAATCTCCTTCTTAGACAAGTTCTTGTCACTTACTTGAGACACGCTCCTCCCTCTTCTTTATCAGAATCTTCAACCAGACTCTACTTGAGTTCTTCACCGAACTCCTCCCTAAGCCCTTCACCGGACTTAGAATAATTCTTTCATCTTTAGTCTTTAGTAACCCGAAGCATCTTCAATGCTTCCTTCATCTTGAACATGGCTAGAACCTTAGTAAATATATCTGCTGGGTTGTTTGCTATAGCGATCTTCATCACTTGAACTTCTCCAACTCTGATCAAATCCCTAATGAAATGATACTTCGTTGCCATGTGTTTCGTTCGCTCGTGGTACACAGCATTCTTCGACAATGCAATTGCGCTTTGACTGTCACAATATATCTCCACTGAATCTTGAGGAAAACCCAACTCCTCTGCAAGTCTTTTTAACCAAACTCCCTCCTTAACTGCTTCGGATAAGGCTATATACTCTGCTTCTGTAGTCGAGAGTTCCACCACTTTCTGCAACGATGATCTCCAGCTAACCGGATTACCTTCTGCTGTGAACACCATGCATGTGGTTGACTTAGCATTATCCAAATCTCCACCGTAGTCTGAGTCGCAATATCCTCTTACAGCAAACTCTCCTTTACCTTTAAAACTCAACTTTGAGTCCACTGACCCCTTTATATATCTCAGAACCCACTTCACTGCTTGCCAGTGCTCCTTGATTGGTTTGGACATAAATCTACTGATCATCCCAACTACATGAGCTAGATCAGGACGAGTCCCTACCATAGAATACATAACGCTGCCCACAACATTCTGATACGGAACCTTCTTCATGTACTCCTCTTGAGCCTGCAACTCTTTATCAGTGGCCGCTTTTAGATGGAAATGAGCACCTAGAGGAGTAGCCACCTCTTTACACTGATCCATATCAAACTTCCCCAAGACTTTCCATAAGCATCCTTCTTGCGATACACATAACTCTCTCTTGTCTCGGTCTCTTGTTATCTCCATTCCTAAGATCTTCTTAGCATCACCTAAATTCTTCATATCGAATTCAGAACTCAACACTAACTTCAGCTTCTGAACTTCAGACTTGTTGACTGATGCTATGAGGATGTCGTCTACATAAAGAAGCATGTACACAAACTCTTCTCGGTCATTCCTTTTAAAATAGACACAAGAGTCATACTCACTTCTCACATAACCTTTTGCTCCCACAAAGTCATCGAACCTCTTGTTCCATTGTCGAGGAGTCTGTTTCAACCCATACAGTGACCTCTTGAGTCTACAAACTCTATTTGGGTACCTCTTATCCACGAATCCTTGTGGCTGTTCCATGACTATAAACTCCTCTAAGTTCCCATTCAGGAATGCCGTCTTAACATCCATTTGCTGTAACTCCATGTCAAAATGAGCCACTGCTGATAGCACAAACCATATTGACACGTGCTTAGCCACAAGAGCAAAGATTTCCTGATAATCTATCCCTTCCTTTTGGGAGTATCCCTTAGATACCAAGCGTGCCTTATGTCTTGGAGGCTCTACTCCTGCAATTCCCGCCTTTCTCTTGAACAACCACCTGCACCCAATTGCCTTCTGATCTTTCGGTCTTTCAATGAGATCCCATGTATCATTTGCTTCCAACAAAGTCATCTCATCTTGTGCTGCTTCTGTCCATTTATCACTATCTGGATCAGACATTGCTTCTTCATATGAGCTTGGTTCTGTCTGAGTATCTTCAGATATTAAGCAAATGAAACCCGCAAACTGATCTTCTCCATCTGTGATGTCACACTCATAATCCATAAGCCTTGGCGGTTGTCGTGTCTGTGTCTCTGGCCAGCTGGTAATCACCGAGATCATCACTCCCGTCTGCTGCTACTTCTTCGAATTCAGACTGTGACGTTTCTTCAGTAGACATCTCTTCTTGATCTTTTTCCTTAAGTAATTTCAGATCAACAACTACTGAACTGCTTCTAGACGATTCTACCTCTACTTTCTCTTTGTCTTTCACATTGTCAATCTCCTTGTAGACTTGTTCTTCTCTGAAGACTACATTGCGACTGATCACAACCTTCAGTTCCTCCAGCAGCCAAACCTTGTAACCTTTAACGACATCTGGATAACCCGTGAACACTCCTTTCTTGGCTCGAGGTAGCAACTTTCCTTCAGTAGAATAAATATATGCTAAACATCCAAACCTCTTGAGATTACTGAGATCGAGAGTAGATGATGTCCACATTTCTTCAGGTATCTTGAACTCTAACGCTGAAGATGGTGACCTGTTTATCAAATACACGACTGTTGCTGCAGCTTCTGCCCAAAACTTTAGTTCGAGACCACTCTCACTCAACATGCTTCTTACTTTGTTCATGATGGTCCTATTGAGTCTCTCAGCCACGCCGTTTTGCTGCGGCGTGTAAGTGCACGTCTTGTGCCTTACTATCCCATTTTCTCGACAGAATCCATCGAACTGATGATTGCAGAACTCTAAGCCGTTATCAGTTCTCAACTTCTTGACTTTCCTTTCACTTTGAGTCTCTACCATCTTCTTCCATGTCACGAAGCTCTGAAATGCTTCATCTTTGAACTTCAGGAAGTAGAGCCACACCTTCCTTGTGCGATCGTCTGTAAAGGAGATGAAATACTGGCTTCTGTTGAGGCTATGTGGCACATTAGATGAGCTCCACAGGTCTGAATGCATGTAGTCCAGCTTCTCCTTGGTAACGTGCTTCGCCTGACTGAAGCTGACTTTGTGAGTCTTTCCAATTACACATGCTTCACAAAACTTCAAATCTTCAACTACAATTTTCCCGAAGTAACCGTTCTTCTTTAGGACTTCCATTCCTTTTTGCCCCACGTGACCGAGTCTACTATGCCATAATTACGTGTCACTCAGCGTCTTGTCTGTGACTGTAGCTGTACTTGTTTCTCATTCATACGTGCGTGTAGACTTAGCCTTTGCCTGTAGAATGTACAGAGACTGTCTTCTCATGCCTTTCATGAAGACTGTGCATCCTTTAATAACTCTGAGAACACCATTTGCCGCTTTGAACTCGCATCCTTTCTCTTCGAGTGTTCCCATTGAGATCAGATTTCTTGAGATCTTAGGCATGTATCGAACCTCGCTGAGCAAGAATGTGGTACCGTCTTGATTCTGGAATCTAACTGATCCTATGCCTTTGACTTCAGACACTATGTTATTAGCCATCCTAACTCTCCCACATGATGACTCCTGAAGATCAATGAACACGTCTCTCCTGGGGGTCATGTGAAAAGAGCACCCGGTATCTAACACCCACTCATCTCTGTCTGCAGCCACTGAGTTTGCTTCAGCTACCAGTAGGCCAACGAGATCTTTCGCATCATCTTTAGCCAGTGATGCTTCTCCCCTGTCTTGAACAGATTTTTGATCCTTATTATTGTCAAGCCATTTGTAGCATTGTTTCTTGAAGTGATCCTCTTTACCGCAGATCCAACACAGACGCTTTCCATCCTTGCTCTTCGATCTTGACCTGCTGTTGCTCTTGCCTGAGGAGTAGCTTCGAGTTCTACTATCCGATCTACCCCTCACATAGTTACCTTCCCCACTTGGCTTCGCAGTAGAGGTATCTTTGTACTCCATCTCCTTAGATTTGGCTGCGCTAGCAACCTCATCCACTCTAATAGCCTCTCTGCTATACTTTAGAGTTTCCTTAAGGGAGTCATATCTGCTTGGCAATGCATTGAGAAGGAGTATGGCTTGTACTTCCTCTGGAACCTCTATGTTGAGATTGTTGAGATCCGCAATGAGTTTGAGGAAGTCATCAACATTCTGGTCAATGGTCCTCGAGTCTTGCATCCAGAATGAGTACACCTTGAGTTGAGCGTGCACTCGATTAGGTAGCGTCTTGGCCATGTACAATTTATCGAACAGCTCCCATGCCTCTGAAGCAGTCTTGACCTTGACAAGCTTCCTGAGAACATGATCTCCAACACTCATGAAGATTATGTTCATCGCCTTCTCGTCTCTTTCGGATCTTGATGTTTCATCAAGTTCATGCTTCTTCTTGGATTCATCATCATCATCGTCTGTCTTCGCAGTCACTAAAGCTTGTGACGGAGGAGTCAGAACGTCTTTCAATCCTTGGACGCTAAGATTTGCCAGCATCCTCTTCTTCCAGATCCCGAAGTCGCCAGTGCCGTCGAACATCGTAATCTGTATCTGTTTCTTCATCTTGTGAGTCGCCATCACAAGATCCACCGCTTGTAGATCTCGTTCTCCGGTTTAAGCAATCAGAGCTGCCGATCTTGATCTCCGTAGACTTCGACTTGAACTTGGAAACCTGGCTCTGATACCAATTTGTGAAGAACGACGCAATCACTAAGCTTTATCAGACTCGATCTTCTACTCTACGGAGCACACAAGCGATCTGTTCACCCGGTGTTCACCGCACCAACACCATTAACTAGGTGTGGCTGCTATATCTCACCGGAGCTGGGATTGAACCAGCAATCAACTAGCTTCAACGAATGATCTCATAACTCGAGTCACCGTCTCTACAATCTTGGATTCTCTCTCTCGTTAACTCGCTGGTAACACTGATCTAACAACCTAATCAGCTCAGCTCATTAACCCTTAACTAAAGCTAACTGACTCTTATAACTAGAGTTAGCTTAACCATAACACGTGTACATGCCACACGCGTTTATCCTAGCTAGAGAGAGAGATCCGGTTCAATTCAATTACAAGCTTAACCAATCTAAACCAGATCTAATCTAAGCTATCTAATTGAACCTAAACCAATACATAAGACTTGTCTATATCAACACCAGAGGTTTGTTAATTACCTCAGCGTGATAGGCCATGGATTTGACCCACTTTTGCCCATGGTTTATAAGTTTTTTAACTACTATTTATTATACTCTAGAGTCTATTTAGTATATTTACAAGTTTAGGAGTGATTTGAAGTAAAGTGATGATTTTGGAGTATTTTGGAGATAAAAGGAGAAGACATCTGAGCTGACCATCGAGCACGACTATCGTTCGGCATTGTAGAGAAATAATTGATCGATGTTCACATCATGACATCGATCGACAGCGAGTGCGCTGTGGGAACCGAAATTCGCACTGTCGATTTCCGTTTAAATTAGGAAAGTAGGAGAACCCAAATTTCCCAAAGGTCCCGGATATCTGCTAATTCCACATGCCAAGCAATCAGAACACGAAACGAGAACAGTAATAAAATAAGAAATCGAAAAAGAGAGCAAGATAGTTCTTATTCCGAATCTGCGTTTGAACGTTTACAACAAGGTAAGTGCCTGGGCTACGAGAGCTGTCGGCGAGATTCCTAGTTCTAAAACCCTAAGACGACAAAAACCTAATTGAGTCGCAGCTCGAATAACAAAAACGGAAAATTGCCTAAAATCACTCTAAGTGCTAAGTTTGCTGTGAAAAGTCCTCCTCCATGCCTCTCGCCTAGGACTCCTTATATACTGGCTCCAAGGTCGGTTTACGCTTTTCCCCTTCTGCCCTTAAGCCACCATAGCATAAAAATGGAGATATTCCATTTTTTCGATTTTCGTAATTATCTTCAAAATTCCGTATTTATCCGTGGAAACTTGACATTTATCGTTCCTTGCGAACCAAGCGTAAACCGTCACGCTCGAAGCGTTTATTACGGCTTCTTTCGATAAAGAACGAACTTTCCGCAGTTTAAACGGTAAAGTTTGATCGATAACTTAGAATGGCGGGGAATCGTGAAATGGGTTCGCTACGGTCTTCGGGAGATAGCATCGAAGGGTAGACAAGAACGCATGGACTAATGTCGTATCGACGTTTCGGAAGAGCTCGGTCGCTACGTAGCGACCGAACTTCGGTTCGATCTCGGTCGCTACGCTACGGCTCGAGCTCGGTCGCTACGGCTCAAGCTCGGTCGCTACGTAGCGACCTAACGGAATGGACGTTTGGTCGCTACGTAGTGACCGAGCCTTGGCTCGAACTTGGTCGCTACGTAGCGACCGAGCGGAGTACGTGTTCGGTCACTGCGTAACGATCCTTTTCGAGCTCTTGTCGGATGACTCGCGTTTCCTCCGCAAAGCTTTTCGTAAAGAAGAATCTATTTCGAAAAAGTATTTGTCGAAGAAGGTTTCTACGTTTTCTTTTCGGAGATTTGGACGTTAACTTCGTCGCAACCGTTTTCGACCCCAACAGTTAGCCCCCAGCTCGTTGGGAGCGTGGATTTCTAGTGAGATCGCAATGCGCGGTATGGTGTATTTGGGCGAAGTTCGTGTCCGAAAATCCGCAAGTAAATAGTAATTTCTAATGCCTATAAGAAGGGAGGTAATTTCTTCACAACCTTTACACTTACTCATTCTCATAGAGAGGTTTCTTGAAAAATAAAGAGGAGTTCGAAGAAGGGGTCCTTGCCCACGAACGTTTCTGAAGAGCTTTGACTGCCGAAGATGGAATTTGTTCCTCATTCGGTAGACCCAGCCGAGAACGAGGCATGGGGGCTGGCGTGTTACGGTTCGATCACGCCTCCCAAAGAAAAATCGTTCCCGGTCATGAACCATCGCTCGGTGGAGGCAGGTGCACCAAGTAGGAGTACTAGTGAATTCCTCGAGGTCATTCGATCGTTTTACCATATTTCGGACGCGGTGGAATTCAGGGTTCCTCGTCAAGGAGAATGCGCTAGTAGTCCCCCGGAGGGCTTCTTTACTTGTTACGAGGCA
>NC_027756.1:26100534-26102600 GCF_000695525.1 Brassica oleracea var. oleracea
GATTTTTTTTGTAGCGCGCTTTCGTCCTTGTGTTGGACGTTCGAAGATCAAAAGAGTGATCTAATTGTGTTTTTATAAGACGGCTGATGTATTCGTCGGGGCCAATCGACGAACGGAGTGTAAGATTTGTAGTGGTCGCGTTCGGACAATTTGTTCGTATCATCTCGATTTTTAGCTTGGCGACGTCTCGCAGTTAGTTCGAAGACTATACGTATATTTTCGGTGCTGAAGTGAGATTTTTGCAAGTGTCTCAAAAAGGACCGACGCATATTGGTCGTAAAAAGTTTCGAAATCTCTATAGAATTCGATTACGATAACGTATCTTTTCCTATGTGAGAGTATACGAGTATACACACCCACTCCCCCCCCCTTTTAGAGAGGGAGATAGCCAAACTCGTCTTTCGACGAGCTGCCTACGTACCCCTTTCGAGGATCAAGCCATCTCGTAGTTCTGTTTTGTGCCGCGAGCGTTTTCACTCGGCGGTTGTTGCCGTGCTGACCGACTTGATCGCGATGATCGTGGCTGGGTCAGTGTTCTATTCCGGATGTTCCGGTTGAGTTGTAGTGTTGGCTTCGGACTCATGTTAAGTTTCGACACCCGAAGCGCTTGCGTCAGCAGACCGAGCGGAGCACGTGTTCGGTCGCTGCGTAACGATCCTTTTCGAGCTCTTGTCGGATGACTCGCGTTTCCTCCGCAAAGCTTTTCGTAAAGAAGAATCTATTTCGAAAAAGTATTTGTCGAAGAAAGTTTCTACGTTTTCTTTTCGGAGATTTGGACGTTAACTTCGTCGCAACCGTTTTCGACCCCAACATGCGCAGAAGCCCGTTTGGTCCAAGTCGACTTAAAGCCCAAGACTTCACCAAATTGCAAGATTATCCCTGACGAGTTTTCACCTAATACTTATAGTTTGCCAACATGTTGGAGGCAAAGTGTGCTTTCTTGTTCCCTTGTTTTCACAGCAAAAGGTTTTAAGGTTTTTCTAGGATTCTAGGAGAGTTGGAGACAAGATCCAGAGAGATTTGTTATTGGAACTCCATTGATTCTTACTTTAATCTCATGCAGTTTTATTATCTATTCCTTGTTGTTATGAATTGCTTACCCATGTGTGAGTAGTTCTATTGTTAGGTTTAGGGTTCAAATAGGTTATGAGGGATTAACCCTAACTATAGATTGCTAAATTGTGATATTCATCATTAGGATTATCATTAATGCATGTTTCTATATTAGCTACCTAGAACTTGCCCTAGGAGTTGTAGATACAAGTGATAACTTGCATCTCACCATGAATCCGTCCTAACTGAGCTAGAACTACTAGAGTAAGGCGAAAGCTGATTTAGAAAGCCTAGTGAGCATAATTCATCCCGTGCGTAAAGCTTGACTTAATGATCGTCAATCGAAATTCCTATAGAATAATCGATCGACAGCGAGACACTTGTATCGATCGATATTCCTCTAGAATCATCGATCAACCTTAAAGTCGTGTCAATAGACAAACCTAGAAAGCAAATGCCGATCGGTTTGTGGTTTAAGAGCTTGAGCTCTATAATATCATGCATACAACTAATAAGCACCTATAGGATTATAATCTTGATTACTTGAATAGAAACCCTAAGTCTAGCTACTTTAATTAATTGTCTTAAACCCAATCAATCAACCGAGCAACTACCTTACTCACAACCTGCTTATTTACATTTTAATCATAACCAACCTAGCTTAATCACCATGATTAGATCTATTAGGTTCCCTAACTCTTTGTGGATTTTATCCCTAAGTACTACAACTGAACGTCTTATTTGAGAGAGTAATTCACTCCTTAGGGTAATTTGAGTGAGATCACAGCGTCGGAAGCATTCACAGGAGCCAATTGTCCCTCTTTTGCTGGTGAAGCTACCTTTATCATCTTCTCCTCCTCCTCTCGAGCAGTATACTGCGTGCTCTTCAAGTTACTCTTGATCTCCCCTTTTTCAAAAACATCCTCACGAACAGAGCGTAAAGGGCTCCTCTCTCTTCTTGTGTAGTGTCGACCTCTATCCTCGTGAGAGTTACTCCTGGATCCTTCCGATCT
>NC_027756.1:26102605-26114237 GCF_000695525.1 Brassica oleracea var. oleracea
GATCTAGAACTTCTATGCCTTGAGTTTCCTTCTTCCCCTCTGTTAGTGATACAGTGAGGGGACGATCTCTTGCTCCCTCTATCAGGGACCCGGACCCATTTTATATCATTCTCCTCAAACATCTTTCCTTTTCCTTTACCATGATAACCTCGTTGCACTCTATCATTCTCATGCAGCCCCAGCTCCCCATTAATCACCACACATTTATAACTCCTCGCCCGGTCCTCTTTCCTACTCGCAGTTTCCTCCCTAATGATTGATTTCTTCTCTGGCTTGTTTGGATTCAGAGGACAATAGTCCAGATGATGACACAGGCTGAATCACATCTCACAGAAACCAAACAACTTGTCGTATTTTAGGGTGACCAAAGCCTCCTCTTCCTCATAAAACTCACCCCCCTTAAAGTCCACCGTCGTATCAAAACATAACTCCTTGAGCCCGTCTATCACCACACGAATCTTACCGGAGTCAAGATCCACATCCGTCGTCTCTCCTATGGCATCACCAATACTTTGGAAGGTGGACGAAGACCAGAACTCAGTTGGGACCCCCACGACCTGGATCCAGAATGGAATTTCCGAGGGATAGCTTCTTGTCATCCGTGGTTGCCATCGAGCTAGTGAGATCATCCAATAATCAAAATGGAATGGTTGCTTCTCCAACACGGCCACAATATCCTCTTCTTTATCAAAGTGAAACTGAAACTTGCCTTGTCCCAAGTACACTCCAACAACAGATTCCTCCACATTCCAAATCTTCGGTAGCATCACAAGCAGAGACTTGAGTTCTTGTGCATCCGGATTCATACAGCGCCCAATTAGACACCTGGAGTAGCTCTAGATCAACTCCGAATTGTCGAAGTGAGGTACCGAGATTTTAAATCGCTTACGGTTGCCCTCACCAGTCTTCCCCAAAAGCTGACCCTGAGTCATTTTTACAAGAACCCAAAGAAGCAAGACCAAATGCTTAGTATTTTGGAATAAAAGAGATGAGATTGTAGTGATAAACATATGACCCACAGTTCTCCTTTTATAGTTAACTCCATATTCCATCGCATCACCCCAATATCCCATATCATTTATTCCAAATCTTGTGTGATTAATCCAGAAAATCAACCATCGGGACTCAATCAACCAAAGAGAATCCATAATCCTATCTATACTTTCCAAAACTCCATGATAAATCCACACCAGTAACCATATTGTTCCTTCGTCGGGTAGAACGAATCGTATCAAATCCCAATCCTTTGATACGATCAAGAGGAATCTCGTTTTGAAATTAACGAATGGCATACCTCTCAGATCTTCAAATTGATTCACTGATTGACGTTTCACGTTTCCATTCCATTAATCTTGATAATATCCAGATCGGATCTCTCCCCGAGATTTCTCTCATCCAATAAACCCATAGCAAGTCGATTGCTTCCTTATTTCCGCAAAACCATCGTCGCGTACAGATCTCCTTGATCTTGTTCACTTGAATACGATTCTCCCATCGCCGAATCAAGCCCGAACCACCCGGATCCCATCCTTGAAACTGCATAGATACCCTAGATTACGATCGCCATCGCCGTCGCCATAGAAAGAGAGCGTTTTTACCCCATTTAAATTATTTTAAAAAATTTAAATCATTAGGTACTTTAAATTTTTCAAAATCCAAAAACAATATAATATATTACATATAAATTTTAATAATTTATGGCGTATGTCAAAATACCTAAACTTAACATATAAATTGGATTGATTTGAATATTTTGATAGAGAATCAATAGATATTTTTAAGTATTTTTGGTGTTTTGAATATTGTTTAGCTATTTTAGACATTTACTTTTGATTATTTGTATATATTTTCAAGTATTTTGGTGAACGTTAAAATATATTATATATTTTGAATATTTAATATAATATTAAATCTGAAAATAATAAATATATTTAGGTATTTAAATCTATTTCAGATATATTCGGGTACCCGAAATACTTCAGATCGGGTCGGGTTCAGTTCCAGTTCTCTAGATACCCAAAATTTTGAACCTTTTCAGATATTTAACCAATTTCTTTTCGGGGTCGGTACTACTTTTTGGATCAAATTTGGTTACGTTCTTCAGAGTCGGGTTTTATATCCAGCCCTAGCTAATCTACCTCAAAAGTGGTTTCTTGAATTAATCATTCGGTTTGGGTCTTCAGATTCAGGTTTTTTTATCTAGCCCTATTTAATCAATACTATTAATTATTTCATCATATACCTCAAAAGGGAATGCTACAAATTGGTTCTTTTATGTTTGAAGTTATGTAAAAGCTACATTTTTAGCACCAGAAGTAGTAATGTGGTTATTCGGTTCATAAACGTCCTATATTTGTTTGCACTTACCCAACAGACTGACAATATAAGTGACTCTCTTTGGGAACCAAATAAATACATTCAATATAGTAACAAATGCAATCAAAACCAAAAGACAAATAAGAAGAAAATTGTGTTAACTTAGCAAAGCAAGTTCTCAGAGCCACATGGGTTTTTTTTCTTGACAGTCGCTAGTAGTTTTCAGTTCTAACTAGATCGTTCTTGTACTTCTTACTTCTCCACCACTCACTCAAGGTTGGTACTTGTAATGTATCCGCTCCTCTTGTTTGTCAAAAGTTGAAAGCTTTCTCTTCAATTCCGATACCCAACCACCACTAATCCTGCAACACAGACAAATTTATATAATGCTGATCTGATCAATTCAGAGCTTAGAGTTGATGATACCAACAACGCTTTTTTCACCTTCTCAGTTTTCTGGAGCTGGAGTTTCGTCCTCTTCAGTCATTATCTCAGACTCAGATGGTTCCTCTTCATCAGGTGGCTGCAACCCTTCTTTTGCATGCAACTTCACAAACTGTTTGCTACGAGCTAATCGGATTGGTCTTCCCATGAAATCCTGCATATGTTAATATATCCCACATTCAGTTCCATTCTAAATAAGCCAATCAACTCATTATATAATTACGATTAGAAACAAGCCATTAACTTTTCAGTTCTACAATGTTGGGATTATGGCCATATTCTTTTAAAGTGTCTGCCCACATAACGGCTCACATCCTTTATATTTGTCTCAGTGATGCATAAAGTGTCTAAAGCCTAGAAATATCGGGGGCTTCGGACCATTGATTGTCCCTAAGCTCAACTGGTAAAAGAAACAAAACCAATACTTTCTTGGACTTTGGTATCGCCAAACTGATAAGCTTATTATAATGGTTTAAAAGCAAATGGATGCATTATGATTTGGAGTAGCTCAAATGTGATCAGAAACACACTATATCTTAGAATAATTAAATGATTATCGTGTAGAGTAGTAGATTGGAATTACCTTTCCTTGGAACTCAAGGAGCGCTGCATCGGCCATTTTCTTGGTTTTGAAAGAGACAAACCCGTAACCACTAGACCTCCTTGGATTTTCATGGAATATAACTTCAGTGGACACAACGTTGCCAGTGTCAGCATCAAAGAACTCCTTAAGATGCTTGGCCCTAGCTTCAAATGCCAAGTTTGCAACAAACAAATTGAACGTAGGCACCGGCGTAGGCTTCTCACGAGGAGCATAAGTTTTCTTCTTTTTGGCCTTTGCATAGGCTACCTTCAAACGACGACCCTCATATTCCTATAAAAAACAACACAACCAAATTAGAGAACTATATCAATGATTCTGTCTCAGTTTTAGAGATTGAGGAAGATGATGCAATGTTCATAAGATTCAAGGGAAAACGAAAAAAGAACAAAGAAATAGAAATGGACCAAGAAGCAACAACAAAGACAACCTTTTGAAGAGCCTAATAGAGAAACACAGCCAAATTAGAAGAACATGTCCGAAGAGAATGCTAATTGTTGTTACTTACATAGGATTCGAGAGCTTGAAGAGCTGATGCAGCTTCTTCAGGAGAAGCCATTTCAATGAAAACCAAACCTCGATTCCTTTCCTTCTTGTGCATAGACATCTACACAATCCAAAAGGAAAAAGAATAATAATAATAATGATTTCAAGGTTTGGAAAAGAAGAAGGAATTGAGAAAGAGAGACCTCAACGTCGACGACACTGCCGGATTTCTCGAACAGCGACCTTATGTCTTCGGGTGTAGAGGTCCAAGGAACGTTTTGAGCAATCAATCTGGTTTTGGAAATCTCTTCCGAAGAAGAAGGCTCGAGGATTGGCTCCTGGGTAGTAGCGAAGGAGTAAGAGGTAAGATTTCTGGGTTTCGCTAGATGGAGACGAGATAGTGAAGGAGTAGACCATGTGAGAGAGAAATTGGTGAGCGAAACTCCGGGATTAGGGGTTTTTTGTTCAGATTTGTGACCTAGATATTGGAGGGAAATGGGAGGGAGACGAAGAAGAGCCATTGGAGCTTGAGACAGTTTTGGATAAGAGAGGGAGAAAGGTACGATGCAACTGGGTTTTACTTTTATTTTGGGTTTGAGCTTTAACGACGTCGTTTGAATGTACTACCTGTTATTCAAACCATTTCCTTTGGAGAGCCATGATCAATTAACATGTACTAGTTTTTCTTGCCCAGTGGTCAAAATAACTTTTCATAAAAGATATTTTTTATAAAATGAAAAATGAATTTATTGATATTTAAAATTTTTATTTACCAATTATAAACAAAATAAAAATTTATAAAAGATTTATGATTTAGTTTTTTTTATTTGTTTGACATATGATGTTCTTAACATTAAATTTTAAAGTATTGCATCACGTTTAATTTCAAATAAACCCAACAATTAAAAAGTTGAATAATTGCCTATTTATGTTAATTTATGGATCTAGGTATATTTTTGAATATGTAAATCTCCATAAAATTTTGAATTTTAATTAGAATTATTTTAGTCTTATATTTTTTAAAATACACTTACATTTATTTTTGAGAAAATATACATATTTATACGAAAGTGGCTAACTTTTTAGGGCAAATCTCTAAAATAGCACATTTCTAAGTTTATGTCACAAAAATAGCCCTTAAAAACTAAAATGACCAAAATAGCATTTTATCTTTTGAAAAATTTAAATTTTTTTTATTTTTCAAAATTTGAAATCTTATCCCCAAAACCACACTCTCCAACTCTAAACTCTAAACCCTAAACTCTAAACCCTAAACCCTAAACCCTAAACTCTAAATTAATTTACTATTGGGATATAAGTGTATATTTATCTCTTTTGATAAAAACATTAAGTGCTATTTTGGTCATTTTTATTCTTAGAAGCTATATTTGTGACAAAACTTTTTTAGTGCTATCCTAGTCATTTTCTCAACTTTTTATACTAAGTTAATGCAAAAAAATTATTCTACTTGCAATTAACAATAATTGCAAGTATAACCATATACATACATAACATATCTTACTATTCAATTTTGGATATCAAACGGACCTCTAAAGAAAGTAATTTTAATGTGGCTGATTTTCTCTCTTTTACAATCAGTTTTGCTACTGCTCTAGCTAATTGTCTACCGTTATGCATAGTCGTGCCTAAGGGTATGTCGGCTGAATTTTTTATCAATCAAAACCCCTTCTCATATTGTACGAGATTCTTCCGAAGCATATGACTTTCTGGATGTAGATGATGATATTTATACGGATGGATCTTATATATATATCGCGTAGAAGTATGACACGAGTGAATATATAAATATCAAAATATGTGGTTTAGCTTATGTTATGATCTTATACATCCTAGGTCTTCCCGTTCCGTCATTTGACTTATGTTCTTCATGTAACATTC
Source organism: Brassica oleracea var. oleracea (assembly GCF_000695525.1). Lineage (NCBI taxonomy): Eukaryota > Viridiplantae > Streptophyta > Magnoliopsida > Brassicales > Brassicaceae > Brassica > Brassica oleracea. The sequence continues at coordinate 26,108,352 of NC_027756.1, forward strand.
AATGAATGACTATAAAATTCCATAGATACTTCCATATAATGCCATCAAAAAGGAAATCATTAGCCATACGGGCTAAGTCGCCTTTTACTCGATCCCACAACTTCTGAAGAAAAAAGAGCTTTCATTCCATCTGATCATTGAGCTTGTTTTTGGATGCATCTCAAATAAAGCAAGTTTGACTTCCTATACAGTAACAAGTGTTGTAAGATCTGGGATAATCAATTTAGTGATACTTATAGTTACATCCGCCAAGCATCATCAATATCCTTTGCATTGAGCGTTTCAAAAAAGCGCCTGAAATAATTAGTAACAATGGCTATCAATCCCTTTTCATTCTCCACCATATTATCTGATTCGCCGTAATCCAATTTTTAGCACGATTTTGCTTTGTAAAAGCATGAAAAAATTCGATCTATCCCCTTCTCACAGCCAAAAGATTATACTATTTTATTTCTAAAACATTTTCTTAGGTTTAAGAGTTTCATATAATTCCTTTAAAGTTGTTGTTATTTTCTCAGTTGTGACGTCGAACTTCCATTTTTTTTAAACACCTCAGCTTGTTTTTTTGAACATATCATTTTGTCTCTTTTCACTGACTCAAAGCTCTTCAACAATCACTGACTCATATTCATGACCGGTTTAGAGCATAGGGCAAGGGGGCGTGGGGCTGGGGCCCAAGTATTTTTTAACAAAAATAATGTTAAAGAGAGGTCCAATTTTTTTTAAAAATAATTAAGGATAAGGGCCCAAAAATTTAAGTTGCCCATAAGTATATGTAAAAAAAAAAAATTGCCCAAAGGCCCATATATACCTTGAGCCGGCCCTGCTCATATTCATACCCAAATCGCATCAACAATAATAACACATGGTTCCATGTAAATCCGGAAAAAGGAAAACTAAATCCCCCACCCCTAGCTAGTAGTATAAGTTTTGGAGGCTTCACATTTTTCTTAGTGAAGTTTTCTATTAGTTAGTAACATTATTTTCTAGTCAACTTTTGATAGCAATACATGTTGGTAAGTAGCTTCAGAGAGGCGACAATGTAATCCAAACCTGTTATTTTTTCCTTTCCTACTACTTCAAGACACATATTGATAATACAGAGACATGTTTGATTAATTGTCATTACTTCTTGTTGATCCTAGAATCTGGCGAGTAATTCCCCACAAGTTATAGAGTATTCTTGCTGATTTCTGGACTGCTGCTGAACTCAAGCTTCTTCTCAATCGGACTGCTCATCATCTTCAGACTCTTTCTCTTGTGTGACTGTAACATAAGAGCATCTCTAAGTTAGATAAAATAGTATCCGTGTTTAAGATAGATAATCCACTACTGCTTTTCACTTTGTGGCTTTTACCTTTGCAGATGCGCTTTTGTGACTTGTCTCAGCAGAAACAGGAGGGCTTTGTTGCCTTAACAACTTACGATTTTCTTTATCCAGCTTTCGGTTTTGCATGCTCACAAGTTCTGCCTGTTAAAATTTATAGGTTAAGTGGTATAGTTTCAGAACAGGAGAGTGTGTTATGGTGGTGTATTATATTACCTCTTGCTTGGCTTTAACGAGATTCTGGATAATGCATTCCTTTTCTGTTTCAAATTTATTTGCCTTTGACACCAAAGACAGAAACTTTTGCGTTGAAGGCTTTAATCGATCGCACCTGCTCAACAAGGCTTGGCAAGATAAGTCTTGAGTGTTTGCTTCCAAGAAGAGACTATTAGACACAAAGTGTCCCATGGTAGTTGGAAGAGATCTTAAGCAATATATAAAATATATGAGCCAATCCATTTATCACCAATCGGTTTTAGGTTGGAAGCCCATCTAGCTTAACATGGTATCAGAGCCCGATCCACATCGATCCAGTCCAAAGTTGGCTCATCGATCCTTGCCGAACATTCTGAGATTGACGCTCGAAGAGCCATCATCTCGAGGGGGCGTATTAGACAGAAAGTGTCCCACATCGGTAGTTAGAAGAGATCTTAAGCAATATATAAAATATATGAGCCAATCCATTTATCACCAATTGGTTTTAGGTTGGAGGCCCATCTAGCTTAATAGAGACTCCCCACTGTATTTTCATCTTTGCTTATGAGTGATCCCAAAACTGAATCAAGCAAATCTTCTTCTAATAATGGTGTGCAGTTGTCAACCTTTTGAGGAGAAAAATAACACACATTTGTCAAATCTTTCTCTGAGTTGATGAGGAACACAAAGATGTTATATTTCCATATGAAATGATAATAAGTACATGCTGATAGATGCACCGACCAACTACTATGTTCACACTAGCAGATCTTTGTAAATGATATAAGTTGCTACACCTGTTATTCGTAAGTAACATAAACCCTCAGGAAGGATAAAGAAAAATAAAATCAAGAATTGAACAAGCAATCTTTCTAGAAGCATATACAAGCCAACATCTTACAACGTTCTGTATCCACTTCCAGGAAGCGGGAAACGACTGCATAAGTGATAAACCAATCTAATATCCCGAACTGGAAATCCAAAAGATATATTACGTTCAGCTAGCAAAGCAGTATGGACTGACAGATAAAAAATGAGCTAGAAACTTAAGGTGGACTATGGCAGAGTGTATTTTTCAAGTGCATCAATCAGATCATATCTACAATTTGAAGTCTTTATGCGAAGCAAAACATCAATAAGGATGTTATGAGAACATCAATGCTCAATTGTTAGTAGAGGAAATAGCACTTAAGAAACCATTCCAGCCTAACCAAAATCAAGACAATCACTGTAGACCCAGTGGGTAACAAAAGGCATCTCTTCCAAGTGCATCTACAATTTCAAGAAATCATAAGGAAAACTTAATAGACAAACGATTTCATCCATAACAGCCTAACCAAGAGATAGATCTGTAAGTACAGAAAGAAAGAAATCTATTTTTTTATAAGAAGAAAAGTTCTTACTTGGTCAATCTCAATTTCTCGCTTACGAATCTGCAATTCCTCAGACATTCTTCCAATTTCGTCTACCAAATCACGAACCCTAGCTTCTGCGTCTCTGGCTCTCTCATCAGATTCATTCCCGAATTCCATCAATGCATCACGATCTTGATGACAAAGCAAGCACTCTCTTTCCCATTTCTGTTTCTTCTGAATTAAGTTATCTCGCTTCGCAGTGTAAGTTTCAGAAAGAAAATAAACGAATTAAGAAGAGCGTTCAGTGTTTATTAATAAAGTACACAAATCCTTCTTAGGAGGGTTCGGAGAGAGGGTTATTTTATTATTCAGGTTATTTTATTATTCAGGTTTGAGAAAGTTTGGGTAGTCAAAACCGTAATAAAATAACCAATAAAACAAAGTGGCCATTGGAAAGACCGAGCAGTTCTATCTAAAAGATCAGCAGTTTCATTTTGCTCTCGTGGGATATATGATAGCTTGAAATCTTGGAATCTTCTCTTCAGTCCTTTTATCTCATTCAGCTCTCTCGAAAAATTCGGTCATGCATGAGGTTCCATTATTATCTAGGTCAAATTTTTACAGTTTGTCTCAAAAAGATGAAATATCGAATGATGTGGCATGATGTCCATTAGCCAGACTAGCGCTTTCAGCTCTGAATGCAAGACATATTATCTTTTTCTTTGATTTCTTATACCATGAGTTGTGTTTGTCCATATCTATCTTTCCAGACCCATCCACAACCATTGAAGATTGATATAGAGGCCCAAGAACTATCCACCATCCATATATTCTCAAATCATAAGACTTGAGATGCTATTAGTGGTGTTGTATCAACCCAGGCTCTGGCTGATTTGCCATTAACCATGCTTGGCATTCTCTTTTTGTATATATGATTAGTTCAAGTGGGTCTCTATCTATCCCTCTGAATAGTTTATCATTCTTTGTTTTTTAGAGATACCAAATTATCCATGAATAAGGGTCTTTGTTCAGTTTTGGATCTTCAGTAATATTCTTCCTCCGAAAAGATAGTCCATGTTAGTATATATCATGGACACATGGAATATATCAAGATGAGACGGTGTAACCGAAAGAGCTCATGCTTGAAATGCCGGTGGACATTGAAAAATAGAATGAGTTACTAACTCATCTGGACTGATGTAGCTCAAATTACCCTAGAGAAACTCTCTCAAATAAGAGATCGATTGCAGCACTTAGGGATCAAATCCACATTGAGTGTGGATCACACAATATACTTAGTTTTAATGATTAAGCAAGGTAAAATATAGTAAGCAGTAAATCAAACAAAAATATTAAAATCGGTTGTAAACAATATGAAAGGCGCTCGATCCATGGAATTCAAGCATGTTATCAGAACTCAAATAAATAGATGCTAAGGGTTTAATTAAGAACAGTTATAGAACTCGAATTCAAAAGTAAGCTATTACGCTCTCGCTGTAATTTCTATCAGATTCCTAAATTATTAAACGTCAACACATGTTGTGGATCCAATATTCTAAAAAAGCATTAAGTTCAAATTCGATATGTTCACTAAGTTCCTAGGCCAACTCTCGATGTGTCTATTAACTTAGCTCATCAAGTTTAAATTCAGGTATTGATTCCACTCTCGGGTTTCCTAGTTAATTACTCTAGAAACAAGCAGTAAGAACAATCTTGTGAAGGATGCAGTATAGTTACCCTATCAGCTCTATAATATAAGTACATCAAAACCCAAGAAAACCCAAAATCTAACAAGTAGACTACTCAGACATGATCATGCAAAACATATCAATAAACTAAATGAATAGCATAAAAATATAAGAGTAAGAAATATTGGAGTTCCAATCAATCTATAAGGAGTCTTATGATCTTCACTCCAAAACTTCTCTAAGTAAAATAAAGCTTAGCCTAAAAAGTGGATAAAATAAAATATATAGGTTAAATCAAGTCATGGGATCTTCTTGCAAATAGTGGAAACTTCTGGGGGAAAAAATAGAGTCGGCCTCGTGAAACCGCTTCTGTGTCGACCGACACCAAAGAGGTGTTGATCGACACTCTCTTGAAATATCAACCCTGACTTATGTTTTCTTGCACAGCTACCCTGGCTTCTGTTTCTTGCACATCTACGGGTTTTCTTCTCTTTAATTTCTAAATGGCTCCATGATTTTCATAATGCTCCAAAACCGTACCTAGACCAGAAAAACCTCAAAACAGTCTCGAAACATAAGATAAAGTGTCATGTCCCCGATCCTGGATAGGATCGTCTGGACGGACTGCGGTGCGAGGAAACGCACCAGTCAGGTCATATGACCTAAAGACAAGTATATCATGGCCTGAAGGTAAGGTTAAGGGCATCAGGAAGCTAAGACATAGCTAATCCAAGAAGGAGACAAGCTCAAAGGAACTGGACAAGCGAGCTGGTATCTGGACAAGATCCAGGTGAAGCTCGATGAAGTGAGTGATCAGAATGGATCATGGGGAAACTAAGTCTAGGTCTGGAAATTGACCAAGGGACTTAGAAGGATTGAAGAAGATAAAGGAAGCAAGCTGGACACAGTGTATAACAGGTGGGCGATGCAGTAAGCAAGCTCGACCAGCTAGGTGAAGTGTAGTGCAGCTCGGTGTAGCTTACTGAAGTGTAGGTCAGCTCCATGAGCTGGATGGTCTAACTCACTCAGCTGGATCAGCTGGGGATCAGCTCAACTCAGCTGGACTGAGTGTTCAGGTGTTGGGCAGTTGGGCCGGGTCTGGACAGTGGCTAGGCCATGTGGATGACCCATGTGTACCAATGGGCTGGAGGGCTCTTGTGGTTGGGTCATGGGCGTGGGAAATCAGTCTGGGCCTTGTTTGGCCTTGTCCAGGAGTGGATTGGCAGTTCCAGGGCGTGTGGTAACTGTCATAGGCGAAAGGGTGCAATCTGTACCATTGATTAAATCAATGGCCAGAAAAATCAGTCTGGGCCTTGTTTGG
>NC_027756.1:26114410-26115250 GCF_000695525.1 Brassica oleracea var. oleracea
TTCCTTTTACACCCTGAAAAACAAAGAATCCAGAGAAAAATACAGAGAGTTGGTCGGATTTTCAATCTAAGACCCATGGTGGTGTGAAGGCCATAAAGAGACAGTTTTGGGGCAGATCAAGGGGGAAGTTGAGAACGACCCTCTGAACGGTTTTGATCATTGTTAACAACACTCAAAGCCTTATCTGGAGACTGTGAACACACGCAAATGGTGAGGAAAGGAGGGAGTTGGCCGGAATCCATTCCCAAGGGCCAATGCAGCCTTAAAGGGAGATTGGTGTGGAAAGCAGTTTCATGGGGAACAAAGAGGGAAAACAAAGAGGGAAGTGATGCACGACCTTTGGATGGTGATTGATCATGGATGATCATGTCTAAGGCTTCCTCTGTGTCTTGGAAACACACGCATTTGGTTAGGAGAGAAGGGGGAAGGCTTGACTCCACTCTCAAAGGCATGAACAGCCTTGAAGATGGATGCAGTATAGAAACTGGTTTCATGGAAGTTCCATGGAAGGAGTGATGGGCACGAACCATGGTTAGATCTTATCAAGTGATAAGGGTTTGATGAAGGCGTGCTAGGAGGAGCATGGACGCCCCTGATGAGGTAACAGGTGGGGACTGCAGACCCTTGGACATAGTCTGGTACACTATTGGCTGATCTGGTCCTGCAGTTACACCTTACTCTGTTTTATGATTATTAATCATATTATTTCTTCTTCTTATGATTGAGATTGATGATTAGACATAGCAGCACTGAATCATGGCTTGGCCGGGTCAGAAGAACCCTCCATGGCCTTGGTTTGGCAGCTAAGTCCGGATCTCCTACTTCCTGATGGATTTATGG
>NC_027756.1:26116224-26116315 GCF_000695525.1 Brassica oleracea var. oleracea
GTAGCTGGGCCGATGAGCTAACAAGCTCTGTGGATGTTGCAAAGGTATGATCTAGCAATGTTGCATTGATCTAGATAGAATGGTTAGGGGA
>NC_027756.1:26116534-26125380 GCF_000695525.1 Brassica oleracea var. oleracea
TAGTTAGCCCTCGCCAATGGGCGATATTTTAAATAAAGGGCAAAATTTTTAGAGGTTCGGTCCGGGTATGGACTGAGCGACGTGAGGCATCGACTGCGGCCTAGTCGGCCGGGATCGGGTCTTACATAAAGACTCTATGAATGACTTATACCATAGCCTAATAGTGGTAAAAACCATGGTATATCAACTCCTCCATACTTATCATTTGTTTGCCCTCAAACAAACATTGAATGAACCAGTGAAAGAGGTATGAAAAGTAGGGACTCACGAGCTCTTTAGAACTACTACCAACACCTCTACAATGTTGCAACCAACATCAAATCAGTCCCAACTTTAGAGGCACTTATATGTACTTAGCCTTAGGTTAGTAACCTGACCATCAAGTCCAGATCTTACTAGACACCATGTGACATACTCCTATACTAACTTCATTTCTAAGATAAATGTGCATGTTTTATCTTGGGAATATGGATCACCAAACACATGGACTCTTAAACCAGCAGGTTTCTAAACATACATGTAGTCTTTCTGATTTCTTTCCTCCCTCTAGAATGTAATGTTTGAATAATAGTAAGTTTGATTAGAGAATAATCTAACAAAATAAATAATTTGTGATTATTAATTTAATATTTATTAATTCAGTAGCACAAGTTGTAATTATTAGGAAGAATGAACGGTTATCTCTAAAAGATACTTCAGTTTTAATAGAGTAGATATTTGACAATATAAATTTATATGTTTTGAAAAATATTTATAGTTTATATTTCGTATGTGAAATGAAATGAAATAATAATATACATGAATATATAAAAAATTAAAGGATGTATGTCACGTTTTAAATAGATCTGTTTAATTTTATTGTAAAATTAGTTAAAGAATAATCCGGTTAGAGAATAGTCCGATTAAAGAATAATAGTAAGTTTGGTCAGAGAATAATCTAACAAAATAAATTAGTTATGATTAATTAATTAATAGTTATTAATTCAGTGGTTCAAGTTGTAATTATTAGGAAGAATGAATGGCTATCTCTTAAAAGTACTTCAATTTTAATAATATATATTTGAAAGGACTTTTTACGAACCCCCCCCCCCCTAGAAACCCATAAACTAAAGATTCAAATAGAAAAACCCCAACCTTACTTATCTTAATGAATTGGACCCTCCGTTTCTTGTCCCGTTAAATTTTGAAAATCTTTGTTTACTTAAACACAACGTTTAATGAATGCGAAAAATGACCCGACTTTTAATAGTGTTTCAAGTGTTGTTTCTAACTTGTTTTATGGCAAGAATTATGACCTTCATTGGGTTTGAAGAGTTGTTTAATTACATACACTTTAAGACAATATTTTTCTGCACTTGTTGTTGGATGAAGCAAGAAACATGATCCTTTAAGACACATAGCAACAAGCAATATTATTCGTGTACCAAAACATGATTAAGACATGGTTCTAATGATCATAAGTTGAGTTAAAACAAAACACCAAAACATGGTATATCATGGTTCAAACACCAAAACACCAAAACATGATTAAGCCTAGTTAATTTGAAACAACAAAACATGGTTTTAAGAGTACTAAAGTGAGCCGAGTTCAGTGGTTGTTTCTACAAGTTCAGTTGTTGTTTCTCCTAACTCGGCTGACTTGCCGAGATGAGTGGTTGTCTTCCGCTTCTTAGATGGTATTCCTACTCTCATATTTGGTGGCTTAGGCACAAGAGGAAACTTAAATTTGCGTTTGTTGTGTCTAGTTTGCCGACAATTACTACATGTCTACAAACAAAGAACAAGTTGAATAAAGCCCAAACAATAAAAGAGATATGAAGAAAACAAAAAAAAATGTTACCATTACAATGTTGGCATGATAGGAAGGACATTCAGAAGACGGTTTGGGTGGATTAGGCGGATTGACTGGCCCTTGCTTACATGTCCTTTTGTTATGACTGGACTCTCCATAGTTAGAACATTTCACATATAACAAGCATCACTTACCCATGTTCAAACCAACAAAAAAGACAGATATCTAGATATAACAAGCATCACATACCATAATAATTTCTGTGGAAGCGTTTCTGTTGGCTCATCTTGTGTTTGACTTGGTTCACAACATGTTCTTTCACTTGGTTCACGGATTCTTTCATTGTTTTTAGGTCTGCCTGGCATTATGAAATAAATTGACTAGGTTCACAGTTTGTTATTTCAGTTGTGAAATAAATTCTTGGCCCACTCGAAACTCAACTCTGTCCTCATCATCATCTGAGTCTTCACTGTCAAAATAATCATCCCTGTAAAAGTCAGTCCATTCATCATCACTCCTCGGTTCCTCTTCCTCTTCTTGTCCTCCAATGAGAACATCATCAAGATAAGGATCATCAGCTCTTACAACAAAAATATTTATGCTTTCAAGTTCAGTTGAGGCGTTCACCATCTCCACGACATCTCTATCATAACATACATCTTTCCTACTCTGATCTACTATTCCAGACGAGAAATAAGAAAACTTATTCATGTTCTCCGGAAAACCGCCGCTCGTGATCATTATTTACTTTCAACATTCAAGCATACTGAAAGTTGGTTCTTCAAAATCAATCCTACAGGATCTTGTTTCACCACCATTGTATGTTCCATCTGCTACTCAGTATCCCCCAACGTGTAAACAAATATAAATTCTTCGGTTTACAAAAAAAATATCAATCAAACCAAAACACATAATCAACCCTATGAAATAACAAAAAAACAGATAAAACTGAGATATAGACAAAAAAAACTTACCAGTTCGCTCACTTTCACTTTTTGAATTCGAACACACAGGAATCAGCTTCTCGATCTCTCTCACCTGACTTTTGCCTCACGAACTCACCCTCTCTCGAACTCAGCCGCTTTCGAATTCTCACAAGAATCCAACTATACTCAAAATCCCTCTCTTTCGAAAAGTAGGGTTTTCCTTTCGTATCTCTCCCGACAATTTGGAGTTTTTCTTACGACACTTGAAGATTAAAAGTGAAACTGGTAAATTACATGACATTTTATGTAAACTTCTTGTTGTTTTATAAAAAAAATTGTGTTGTTTTACGATCTTCCCAATACGCTACGTTTGGGTTTAACAGGAAAAATAACGGAGGGGGCAACTCATTAAGATAAGTAAGTTTGGAGGGTTTTCTATTGAATCTTTTATTTAGAGATTTCTATCCGAAATAAACTTAATTGGGGGTGGGGTGGGGGGGTTCGTTAAAAATCCTATTTGAACATATAAATTTATATGTTTTAATAAATATTTATAGTTTATATTTTGTATATGAACTGAAATAATAATATACATGAATATATAAAAATTAAAGTTTGTATGTCATATTTTAAATAGATCTGTTTAATTTTATTATAAAATTTAGTTAGAGAATAATTCGATTAGATAATAACCCGATTAGAGAATAATGTTAAATTTGGTTAGCGAAGAATCTATCAAAATAAATTATTTGTGATTAATTAATTAATTAATTAATAGATATTAATTCAGTGGCAAAATTTTTAATTATTAGGAAGAACGAAAGGTTATTTATCTCTCAAATGTACTTTAGTCTTATTAGAGTAAATATTTTTTATAAAAATAAAGCCCAAAATTTTGTTCTTTGATTTAGGCAACAAAAACCTTTGGACCAGGTGGCGTTTGATCTCGTGTAAAGTTTTTCAGCCTAGGCTAATATGTTGAGTTCGATAACTCATTTGGAAGTTATGTGTCATCTGCAAAATTGTTTTTTTTTTTTGAACAAATTAATTTTTTTTTTGAACAAACTGCAAAATTGTTTATGCATGTTTTTTCTACACAATCCAATTCTGTTTTATTACTTTGTCGCAAATTTCTTGTGTCACGCAGATAATGTATATTTTTCTTTCCTGGAACCTTTTTCTTAAACGGTTTTGGAGTTAGTTTAAAATGTCACTGGTGACTTCAAATAAGAGGATACAGTACAATAATACATAAACACTACGAGAAAACACAATTTTAACGACGAAAATTAACGAGAAAAAATGGTCCTCGTAAAATTACGTCTTTTTTACGAGTATTTTACGAGGAAAAAACAAATCAACGTAATTTCGTCGTAAAATAACGACAATAAATATTCGTCATAAAAACGTCGCAAATTGACGTGGTTTTTACGAAGAAATACTGTTTCGTCGTAAAGTAGACGTAAATATAATGAGGAGTTTACGACAAAATATTTAAAGTGAATTTACCGTCGATATCTTGAGTGCACCAACCTTTTAGTTGTAACACGTTTTTTGTTTCGGCTGACTAATTATATTTCCTCGTAAATTTCAAGTAAAAATTCACCTACCAGTTTCGAAAATTTCCTATAAATATGTCGTTTGTGTTTTGATATAACTCAAATTACCCTAACGAGTGATTTATACTCTCTCAAATTAGAGGTCGAGTTGTAGTACTTAGGGATCGAATTCACAGGGAGTTAGGGCACACAATAGATCTAATATTTATATGATTAAGCTAGGCTAATAGTTTTAATGTAAATTGCAATGGTGAGCAAGGCAGTTTCTCGACTGATTGATTGAAGTTTGATGGAAGGATGGTTTGCTAGACTTAGGGTTTTTATTCAGGCAATCATGATTATAGTAGTATAGAGACTAAGGTTGGATATTCTAGAACTCAAACTAAGCAATAATCTATCAACTCTCACATGTTTAGATTATCTATTACTAGATCTAAGATCTCAACTCTCGCATATTGATCTTGAGAAAGTGTCGATCGACGCTATCAACGAGCTGTCGATCGATACACCTTTCAGACCGTCGATCGATACAACTACTGAGTTGTCGATCGACGACCCTTCTAGCAAGCTTTAGCGAACAGGTAAACAGGTTTGATAAGTTCACTAGGATTCCTAAATCAGCTTCCGCTTGTTTCTAGCAATCCTAGCACAATGTAAATAATTCAGACAGAGAACCAAGCTTCCGCTTGCGCCCTAATATCTTTAGGCAAGGTCCTCCTAGTTAGCTATTCTAGAACACATGCATTAAGAACAATTCCATTGATTCATATTCTAACAACTTAGCAGTTCTATATTTTGGGCTAGTACCTCATGACTATCTGAACCCTAAACCTAACAGGTGGATCTATTCAGACATGAAGTTGTCACATAAAATCATAGAAAGAATAGATGAATAGAATAGATAAAAGGAATAAGGAAACCAAAGGAGTTCCAGGAGGACTCCGAAGGAGTTTCTCCTTTCTCTTCTAACCTAGAACTATGAATAAAAGAAAGCGTAGCTGTCAACAATATCTTAGAAAACACATAAATAGGGTTCTAGGTCGTCCAAGGGTATTCTGGCATCACCGTAGATCGATTGTAAGGGTGCACCATCGATCGACCGTCCTTTATCTCCTCGACAGCTTCCTCTCGCGAGGCAGACTGACCACTCTTCAGTAAAACGGTCATAACTTATGCTATAGGATGCTGATTGACCTAAAACAGGTAGAATTGGAAAGCTAACTCAAAGCTCTATTTTGTGCCTAAAGATGGTCTCAATCTAACGGTGGGAAGGTCCCCATTCATAGCTAAACATCTGATGCGTCTGTGCAGCTCTGCATTCAAAAATGCTCCAAAAGACACCAAAATCACAACATTCTTCCAAATCGTCCCTGAACCTGTAAATACTCTAAATAGACTCTATATCGTAGTAAATATATATATTAAAACACTTATAAACCATTGCGAAAAGTGGGTAAAATTCATGGTCTATCATGTTTCACTTCAAACACACCAAAAAGAAAAAAAAAAATCTAAAAACGTGAAATGTCGGGTGATGGAAATATTATCGAGTTTCGGAGGTGGATGTATACGCAAAGAAATGCTAACGGGAGAGTGATGAAAGAATATCTCGAAGGGCTAGAGACATTTATGCATCAAACAGATTCTACACCGCTCGCCCAGGAAAGCTGTAAGATGTTCTGTCCTTGTCGGAAATGCAACAATTCAAAATTGGAAACTCGTGAAAATGTATGTAAGCATTTAATAAATAGAGGTTTCACGCCACATTACTATATCTAGTAGTAGTAGTAATAGCAATTTTCAGGATGAACCGGTTGATCATTTGCATAATGAACATAGTTACCATCAGGAGGAGCAAATGGTATATTGTGATAGGGTTCATGATATGGTAGGTGATGCATTTGTAGCTCATGATGAAGTTGAGAACCTACTATAGATGCAAAAAAGTTTTATGAATCGTTAGATGCTGCGAATCAGCCAATTTACAGTGGTTGTAGAGAAGGTCTCTCTAAATTGTCGTTGGCTGCTAGAATGATGAATATTAAAACTGATAACAATTTACGTGAAAGTTGTATGGATGCATGGGCAGACTTGTTTAAAGAGTATTTTCCGGAAGACAATGTTACTGCTGATTCTTATTATGAGATTCAGAAACTGGTTTATAGTCTTGGGTTGCCTTCGGAGATGATAGACGTTGGCATCGACAATTGCATGATCTACTGGGAGATGATGAGAAGTTAGAAGAATGTCGATTATGCAAGCCACGATTCAAACCGCAAGGACGAGGACGTAATAGGGTACCGTACCAAAGGATGTGGTACCTACCAATTACAGACATATTGAAAAGATTGTACCAATCTGAGCAGACTGTTGACACTCTCAGTTGTTTGAGCAAGTTGAACATCAATCCTCTTTATGTGGTTGCTCACATTATCATACCTTGTATTCAGTTCAGTGAACATGTTGTCCATCCTAGTGTTGATGTCTGTAGAAACCTGATTCAATGCCTTGCCATGAATCTGCATACCCTGCAACAGTTGTTGCATCATCATACCCAGACCCTTCAGCTCATCTGGCTGACTGTTCCCGGTAGCTGGAATAGCTTGTCGATTGCTCTGCGGTTGTCGCTGGTTCTGGTTCTGAATCTGTCCGGTCGTAGCTTGCTCCATGCTGAAGACGTGCCCTTAGTTGTTTTTCAGTAGCTGATCAACCTTGGCAGTCGGCGCATCTATCTTCTGGGTGTCAGAACTATTCCCTTTCTTGGAGCAATCACTCTCCTCGTTCTTATTGGCTGAGGTGGCAGTCATGTTCTCCATCAGCTCAAATGCTCCATCAGTGGTCTGAGTCATGAATTCTCCATTGCTGGCAGAGTTCATAGCACTCTGAAATTCCCAGTCAACTCCATCATAGAAAATTTCCAAGAGGTAGTCATCATCAAATCCATGGTGAGGTATTTCTCTGCGATAGTCATTGAAGCGCTCCCATGCGTCGCAGAAACGCTCATCGGTGAGCTGTTTGAAGGAGGTGATCTTGTTCCTCAATGCAGCTGTTCTCTCTTTAGAGTAGAAATGGTTGAGGAATGCTGATCGGACCTGTTCCCATGAAGTGAGAGAGCCGGTAGGGAGGGAGTTCAACCACCATGCAGCTTTTCCATTAAGAGAGAATGGGAATAGCATGCACTTGATGCAGTCTGGTGGTACGCCATTCGCGCGAGTGAAACTGCAGACTTTTTCGAAGCTCTCAATATGCTCCATTGGAATTTCTGCAGAGAGACCAGAGAACACCTTTCTCTGTACTAGACCGATGAAAGCAGGCTTGATCTCGAAGTCCTGCCTAGTGCAGGGTGGAGGAACTATAGCAGAACGAGTAGTAGGGATGTTGCAAGGAATGTTTCTCTGCCCGATTGAAGCAGTCTGCGCCTGTTGTTCCTGCTGCTGCTGAGCAGCTTGTTCCTGCGCTTGAATGGTCTGCTGCAATTGTTGCATCTGCTGATGCATGAGTGCCATTGCAGCAATAAGATCATCCTAATTGGCTTGATCACCCATAGTGGTGTCGGATTGCTTTGGTTGTTGACGATTTGTTCTTTCTAACCTTGCTAGCTCCTGGTTGGTAAATGTAACTCTACTTGTGCGTTTCTCCTACTATGTCTACTGGTCATGCACCTGGAAAATTAGCTGTAACAAAAAGGATAGAGCAAGTTAGAGGTCTTAGACTAAATAAATAACCGAAAAATAAAGGTAAAAAGATGGTCCCCGGCAACAGCGCCAAATTGATATTACGTGTATACGCACACCAATTAACCTAATGTGCACACTACCACAATCGAATGGTATATCGATGTAGCACTCTAGGATCGAATCCATAGAGACCAATGATTACACTTTATTTCTATAGGATCAATATCAAGCTAAAACAATATGGGGGTTTTAAAGTTGATTTCGTAACAAGCAAGTAAGACATTGATTTAAGGTTTTTCAGATTATTAAGAATGCTAGCCTAGGGTGGTTTGATCGGATGTTAAACAAGTGTGCGCCAAACAATTATTCAAGTTAAATTAAGAGTAAGTCCAGAACTAGGATCACTCAGGTTGAATCAACCCTCTCGTGGTATTGATTCCTTTGCAATTCGGTCTTGATGCCTAAACTCTCGTTTGGATCAAGACGCGCTAGCAAGCTTTAGAGATCAAGTCCGATATGTTCACAATACACCCTAATATCTACTCTCGCTGACTAGGGATGCAATGCTCATTCATAATAGATCTAGCAACCTATTACACGGTTAACGAACAGGTTAAACCTAGGATATAACATTAAGCGGCCAGTTTAATGCAAGCATTAAGAATAGTTATGAATGAAGACAATCAAGGGATTCGCTTATCTATGTTTAACTCACGGATCTAACACCCTAGACTAAGCAAGTGGATTACTCAGCCATGGACAGAGATATCACAGAGATAACAGATGAAGAAAACATGTCTGAATTAATAATAAAAGCAAAGAGGCTTTAGAAATCTTCTCCAAATGATGTAGAGATTCTTCTCCCTTAACAAGAGTACAAGTTTTCTCTCTC
>NC_027756.1:26125467-26126927 GCF_000695525.1 Brassica oleracea var. oleracea
GGGGAAGCCCTAGGTAAAATCCCGAAATATTTGGAAACTTCTCTAAAAATCTTTGCCGCTGGAGCAGGCACTCGGGTTGCTCCGTCAGATTGCTCTGCGTGAAAAATTCCAAATTGCACTCTTTTTCTCCTCTTTTCCTCCAACTGGTTTATCTCCCATCCAATGCAACTCCAGACCTGTAATGACTCGAAAAGGACTAGGAAGACTCGATAAAGACTTGAAAACCAATTAGAAAACATATATACAAGATGCCAAAAACACCATATATCAGCCATCACATCGATCGACAATAAGTTCGCAGCCATGGAAGATAGGTTACAAACCTACGAGGATATGCACGACCGTTTCACCTCACCTATCATGCGATACTTGGACACCTTGTCTACACAGATGATGAATGTCTAGAGGGACATTGGCAAGCTTAATGATCAACATTATTTTCAGGAAGAAGGCTCAACATCGATCGATAGGTTCCGTAGGGCATCGCTCGACGGCCAGAAACCTACAGAACATCTTCCGTACGCAACAGCAGAAGTTGATCAGATCACATCAAAGCTTTACACAGCTCTAGACACCATGGAGGAATGACTTGAGAAGCGGTGTGATGATATCTACTTTCCATTCGACGTCAGACTCGGTGGACTGGATAGCCAAGCAGAGTGGTTACAGAAGGAAGTCAAAGCCATTCAGAGGCAACTCGCATCTCAACACCAGATATCAGCATCGATCACCAGAAAACGCTCCAAATCGATCGACAGTAAGGCACCAGCATCGACCGATAAACACTTGGTCGTATCGATCGATACCACGTCTACACCAAACGACGAGCAGCTGATACAAAACAAAATGGAGTCAATGCATGAGGAACTGACCGCGCTATCAGCATACGCCTACGACAAGATAAGATGGCATCAGTTCAGCATTGAAAACATCCTAGAAAGGCTACAGAATATCTCAAATGCAATACAGAAGATGGATGACAGATGGACCAGAAATGATGAGGCCACAAGAAGTTTCATTGCAGCTTGGTCCAGAATGTGCAGAGATGAGGTGGATGCTTGTTTCCCAACAAGTAGCTGTCTTTCCACCAATTAGCCACATACCTCCACAGTCAAGCTAAATGACTATAACAAAGCGCTGAGTGGGAGGCAACCCACTATTAGGTAATTTTAATTGGTTTTCTTAGTTACTAGTATTTACTTTCGTTTTCATTCTTTCAGATTTATTGCAACATCGTATCGACCGATGAGACACTGTCGACATCGATCGACAGGACAGCACCTGCATCGACCGATATCAACATCCTTACATCGGTCGACATTCATTATGCTCAGGTTTATCTTCCTAACTTGTTACATTGACTACTTATGATTTATTTCCACCATAACTCTGACTGTGTTACACTGGGACAGTGTAATTTAAGTTTGGGGGGAGGTTTACTGATATTATTTATTCTGATT
>NC_027756.1:26126945-26127466 GCF_000695525.1 Brassica oleracea var. oleracea
TTATGCTTAGCTATGTGAAAGGGACTATGATCTTATTATTGATTTATACTTGAATGTCTAACCACTCTTTAGCATCATTCTAGATTTACTGATTGCCGATAGTACAAAAGATGCTAAAGTGGATCAACATGTCAACTATAAACACTTGCCTTGATTGTTTGAAGGAACCAAAGCTGACCTCCAACACTAAACCTTACATAATCGCTTGTCTTGGAGCTTGGTATACATGGGATCAGATTCTTCAGACAAGTCTGGAAGGTAACGCCTTATGTAGATTCATTTATCACATTTCTTCTCTCTATTTTCGACCCTAGAGTAGTTAGTGATATTATCTAAAAAAAAAAAAAAATTCGAAATTTATTGCTTAATTAGGACTTAGGATCTAGTTAGGAGGAGTCTGAACATGACTTGGTGGCTAAAATCATTAAGGCTTGATTCATAAAGATTCCAATAAAAGAATTCGAACGGGACTTGGAGGCGGCAATCTTCAAGGCTCGCTTCACAAAGAATTCTTGGATATA
>NC_027756.1:26127864-26132736 GCF_000695525.1 Brassica oleracea var. oleracea
ATCGATCGATATTGCGAAAGGTGTATCGATCGATATCCATATAGGATCGTCGACTGACACTTTCTTATGATCAAAATACGATAGTTGAGATCCAAGATCTAGTTAGTTAACCAGTGAAACATTGTCATCGCTGATCACTGTGATTAAGGAGGTGAGCTCTAATATATCATGCATGCAACTGTTAGGCATCTATAGGATTATAATATCTAACACTTGAATAGAAACCTTGCATCTAATATCTTCCAATAAAGTTACACCCCCAATCATCTTATTAGTTGAGCAATAGACTTGCTCTATTAGGATTGCTATTTACTTTTAAACCATAAACCAACAAACACCTATAATTAATAACCTGACTAGATTTAATAGGTTCCCTACCTCTTTGTGGATTCGATCCATAAGTACTGCAACTGAACCTCTTATTTGAGAGAGTAATTCACTCCTTAAGATAATTTGAGTGGTATCACTGATTAAAACCCATTCTCTGAAATAAAAACCTCTCAAGTATCACATTCTACTCTGTCATATGCTTTGGACATAACAATTTTAATTGCAATGTACTCCTCGTTGCAGTTTGAATTGGTGAGAAAACCATGAATTATTACATGAGCAATCAGTAAGTTATCTGAAATCAATCCATCTGCAACAGATGCTCCTTGAGTTGGTGATACCAGCAGCAAAAAAATGCCTTCAAGTCTTAGACACTATTTTATACGACATTGTATAAAGATTTATAGGCCTTTCATCAATCATACGTGAGATATTTGATTTCTTTGGAAGTAAGCATAACTGAATATAATTAGATTTTTAAGTTTTTGTCACAAAAATATCCTTCAAAAAAAGAAAATGACCAAAATAACTCCTTTTATTTTTAAAATTTTAATTTTTAATATATTTTTTTTTTGACAACAAAACATTTACAGACTCATATTGACTCTGTAAACCAAAATGGTAACTCCGCATCCATGTGAACGACGAAAGACAGTTGTTTCCTAGCACTGCGTGCTAAGTTATCCGCCCGTTGGTTCTCCGTTCGAGGTACATGAACGATGTCTGAGTTGAAGAAGCTTCCTTGTAAAAACTTGATATCTTTCAAATAACTTTCAAATGCTGGCCATTCTTCTGGTTCTGAAACCATCTTCACCAATTGAGAACAATCCGTGGCAAACGTAACCTGAAACTGTCTTAAATTCTTCATACATTCAATTGTCCAAATCAAGGCTTCCACCTCCGAATGAAGAGGTGAAAGACATGCCCTTACATTCCTTTCCCCTAATAAACCATCGAAACCCGGTAAAGTGATATACCATCCTTGCCCTGAAAATAAATCCTTATCTTTCCATGATCCATCTATGAAACATCATCTTCCTGACGTCGCTAATGTGGAAGTGGTATGTACCTTATGCCCCCTCATTGGATCATTTACTACTTGTGCCTCAGCCCAGAGTGATGATTCTAATTCTGCCAATCTAAGTGTTTCCCTCGGATCAATATCCAGGTTGCTAAAAACTTTATTATTCTGACCTTTCCATATATACTATAATATCCATGCAAATTGATGGTCATCCATCTTTGGATTAACACTCCAAAAAAGATGGTCCATATTAGCAAAAAACGAATTGATAGGAAAAATATTGGGATGCGATGGTATCTTAGATAGAGCCCATACTTGACGTGCTCGAGGACATTCAAAAACACACAAGATTTATTAATTCCTCGGGATCTCCGCATCGGGCACAGCATATATCCCCTTGTATCCCTCTTGATTTTAGATTTTTCATTACCGCTATACATCCTGAAAGGAATTGCCATAAGAAGTGTTTTATTTTCGGGGGACATCGTACTTTCCAGCAGAAAGCTTTTAATGTATCCTCCGTGGGCCCATAAAATTCTGGTGGTTTTTCTTTATCAGGGTAGACCCTTTCTACTTAGTAACCTGATTGGACCGAATATTTCCCATTGTTGTTAAAATGCCATCCATTTCTATCATCCATCTGATTTCAACTTAATGGGATACTTTCAATAATTTTTACATCATGAGGATCCACCAAAACTCTGATTGCCTGTAAATTCCATGTTCGGGATTCCTGATTAATGAGGGAATCCACTGTGAGATCCGGGTAACTGTGTTGAAGGTTTTTGTTTGCTGGTCTCGGGCGAGTGGCTGGGATCCAAGGATCATTCCATACTGATATAGATGAACATGTGCCCACCCTTTTAATTAGTCCTTTACAAACCAGAGATCTAGCAGAAATAATACTCCTCCAGCCATATGACGGGGAGTATGAGCGAATCGGTTCCAGGGGTGAAGCATTCCTATAGTACCGTCCTTTGAAAACTCTTGAAAAAAGAGTATTTGGCTTCTCAATCAGCCTCCACAATTGCTTACCAAGCATTGCTGTGTTAAAATCAACACTGTACCTTAGATCCACCAAGACTTTCGGGCATTCCTAAATAAGATCTCATTCCTCCTAGATTCTGAATACCCAAAATATCTCTCAATTCTTGGCGACTGGATTCTTCGATCTTATGTCCAAATTGAATTGAGGATTTCTGGAAATTAATTTGTTGCCCTGAAACAACCTCGTATTCCTTTAAAATCCTGAGAATGGTTTGACACTCTTCCTTGTTTGCCTTACAAAAGAAAAGACTATCATCGACAAATAGCAAATGAGAGATTGATGGGCAAGATCTTGCTACCTTTATACCGAATAATTGTTTCACTCTCTCCGCCTTCTTGATATTCATAATTAAAGCCTCAGTACACATAATAAATAAATAAGGAGACAAAGGGTCCCCTTGACGTAAGCCCCGCTGGGGAATTATAAGGCCTCGCGGCTGACCATTGAGAAGGACCCTATATTGAACCGAAGATATACATTCCGTCATTAAGTTGATCCAACGAGGATCAAAACCCATTTTATGAAGAAGAGCCTCAATAAAACTCCACTCGATCCTATCATACGTCTTGCTCATGTCCATTTTTATAGCCATAAACTTATTTTGACATGACTTATTGGCTCTCAGTCCATGAAACATTTCCTGCGCTATAAGAATATTATATGATATTAACCTTCCTTCCACAAAAGTCGATTGTGTCTCTGATATTAGTTGTGGGAGGCAAATTTTCAGTCGTTGACACAGAACTTTCGAAATAATCTTCTAACCCACATTACATAGACTTATCGGTCTCAGTTTTGTCATCCTTGTAGGCCTCTCTATTTTTGGAATCATACAAATATTCGTAATATAGATTTATCTAATTGTTTTAGAGATAAACTTTAGGTTTTGTGAAGAATTTTTATCACTAATAACATGCCAGGAATGCTGAAAAAAAAGAGAGATGTCATTCCATCCGGACCTGGCGCTTTCTCCGGGTGCATCATAAATAAAGCTTCTCGGACATCATCCCATGTTGCTATTCTCAATAATTTTTGATTCATTTGGGGGGAAATAGACGGTACTATCTCTTCCAAAAAACTATCAAACTCTGTTGGAGTGGTAGAACAAAACAGACCTTCAAAATAATCAACCGCCACATTCTCAATTTCATTCTCCTCAGTTATCCAGTTACCCATTTCATCATGGAGACCCACAATTTTATTGCGGACCCTACGCTGCTTTGTTAGAGCATGGGAGAACTTGGTATTAAGATCTCCAGATGAGTGTCACATATTCCGACTTTTCTGATGCCAATATTCCTCCTCATCCTTATAAGCCTTTTGTAACTTCCTGGAAACTTCAAGAATCTCTTCTTGTGATCTATTGTCATCTGTTTGAACTTCCTCCAGTGCATGTTGAAGATCTTTAATTTTGTCCTTCCCATATGGCTGATTATCTTTCCGCCATGAGGAAATTTCATGGCGACAATTACTAATTTTTGTAACAAAGTCCTCAATTTGTCCTCCCTGGTTTTCTGTCCAGCCTGTCACAATTGATTCCATAAGGCCCTCCTATCCGATCCATCTCTTATCAAACCTGAACTGTTCCTTTTTTTTCCTTGAAAAATTATCCTCCAAAATAGCGACCACAGGACGATGGTCAGAGCCCACTAACCTCAAATATTCTGTGTAGGAACATGGGAAAAGCGTATGACATTCCTCATTTGCCAAGCCCCGATCCAGTCGACACCGTCACTGCACCTTTTCCTTTGCCTCTCCTTCCTTGCCATGAAAATTTATTACCTCGAGCCAGGAATTCTAGTAGCCCACTATTCTGTATCATATTGTTAAAAGGGATGAATGAAGTTGCGTATCTTAGGGATCCCCGATCCTTCTCAGGATTCCCAGTGATGTCATTTAGATCTCCAATAATAAACCAAGGTTCAGATTGTGATAATCCGTACCGCGTTAGTCTCTCCCATACATGTTCTCTTAACTTTTGTACCGGTTCCCCATAGACAAAAGTAAGAAAAACTTGTTTTCCTTTGACCACCGCTTCAATGTCTATCATTCTGTTGCTAGAATATAGAATTTTAACTTAATACTCATTGTTATAAAAGAGGGCTAAACCACCGCTTCTCCCATTTGGATCCACCGTAACCAGACTATAATAGCCAAAATGCGTTTGAAATCTTTGTACGGAATCAAAATCCTGTTTCGTTTCAGACAAAAATAGAAATTCTGGTCTGTGTTGGTGCCATATCTCCCGAAGATAACTTATGGTCCAATGACTTCCGAGTCCTCTACAATTCCAGCTTAATTAGTCGAAAAGAAAGCTAAGAAGAAAATAAAAACAAATTAAGGAAGAAGAACGATTTGATGAATAAATCTATCTTTTCCTATTCTTTTTTGGTAACTGGAATAAATCTATCATACAATAAAACCACTTTATAACAAATATTTTATAAAACTAATAATATTTTATAAGAAA
>NC_027756.1:26132815-26133833 GCF_000695525.1 Brassica oleracea var. oleracea
TTATCGTCTCAGTGAATATTGTCTCAGTGGCCCAAAAAAAAGTCTCTAACTAACACACACAAATAGTAATCTTTGCTAAGAGAATAATATTAACTTTTAAAATGAATTAGTAGTATAACACATAATATATCTTATAACTGTTATAAATTTTTATATAGCACTAAAACATAAGATCTATAAATTTATAAATGTTTTCATTATGATTTTATCACATCTAAATAATGAAATGTAATAATATAATCTATACTAATACCAAATATTTTGTAAACCAATTCATTTTATTTTAGTTTGTAGGAAACTCACTATTCGCTAAGGTATGTGGCATACCGAAATCTAACGGGTTATTAAAAACACAAAAAGAGTAAAAAGTACTTTAACAAAAAAAAAGTAAACAGGAAGAAATTTGTTGTGCTTTTTAATATATACTTATAATACAAAGTTTGCATGTATACTATATGTTTATATGACAAAAAATATATTATAGATTAAATGGTTTGTTTAAAGTTTAGCACAATGGGATTGGTTAGTTTTGAATCAATATGTTTAAAAGAAAATCTATACGAGAAACTAAAAGTCTCAATTCATTCAAAAACAAAAGAAAAGACGTAATGGAGTAACAAAGTAGTCAATGTAGTCGAACTTTCATTATAGATATAATAAACTAAACATTTTAAATTTAATTTACGAATTAATTTATTTTTAACAGTTTTTTATTTGGTTACCCAAGGCTTTTGCTTCGGGTACCAGTTTTATAGGATATATGAGCAGCATGACACTGATTAGTGAGTTATATTTTTAACTGAGATTTCAAGATTCATCATCTTTAGTGTTTTGTCATCATCTGGTGTAGCTTCTAACTCAATGGAATCAGAGCTTAAATACACTTTAGCATTTGATGGGACTTTGGAGAGGAGATAGGTGTTCACCTCATGCACAGTATTATTTGTAGGTGTCAACACAACTCTCTCTTTTAAGTACTACTTGCTTTGATAGTTCTGGAGGAAGTTAGGATATGCAG
>NC_027756.1:26134264-26144511 GCF_000695525.1 Brassica oleracea var. oleracea
AAAAATTCAAATAATTTATAAAAAAAACGAAAATACATATAATCTTTTGGATTAAAAGATGACAAATTATGAAACTATAACAATTTAAATCAAATTATATTACATATTGGCCATCTATCGGTTCAATCGATTTAGTTTCGGGTTTTCGTGATTTTTTAAATATGGATATTTTTAAAAACCTAAATTGAATTATCGAACCACCGGATTAATCGGTTTGACCGTGGGTTCAGATCAAATTTAAAAGCACTGATTTAAATGCAAAATATTTTAAATACAAAAATTCTTAAAAATTAATAAAATATTTATTAAGATGTAGAATTTGTCATCATAAAATATTCAGCGCTTGCAAAACGCGGATCAAAATCTGGCTTACATTATTTTCAAATTATCATCCCGCCCGTAGAGCGGACCCGGCCCTAGTTTTCATATATAACAATATTTATATTGCTCTTTCAAGCCAGAAAGTAAAGGTTTAAAGATACCCGATAATGTTTTAACCTCCAGATTCCATAGCCACCATAATACAACTATATTCGAATACTCATCAAACAAATATATAACAAACGGACGCCATCTTAGTTCAATATCCTTATGATAATCATTATACCAAATTTTTCCAAACAATCCCCATACTCGAGTCGAGGCCCAAATGACCATCCTTTTGTTTAACATTAAACTCCAAAACCCCCATAGGAGACCAAAGAGAAAACCTGTTACTATTAAAAATAAACGAGCCCATTCACTATATAATACCATACAAAATTTATTTTTTATACTTGGGCTTAATGATAACCAAGAATCCAGTCCCACCAGTGTGAATATACTTTCCTCCAATTTCATTAAATCAGCAGTTAACCATATCAATGAAAACGTTTTCCAAAAGTGACCCTTTGCCAAATATCGCTCTTAGTGTCAACAACTTAAAACTCCACTCGACAATAGAAGACTTGATGTCGGAGCCGACGACTGCAGTGCCAAAGTGTGTCGTAATTATCTGTACATTCCACAAAATAATAATATAAGCGAGACATATTATATGGACACTTTTATAGACTGATAGAATCTGAGTATCGATAAAATCAACCCCATATTTCATATCAGATACTACCTTTACCACTCCATCTTGTACGTTCTCGTAACACCATAAAGCTCTTTCCGCGACCCCTCTTTGTAGAGAGCCATAACCACCAAACCTCAAAACCTGCCCGCTCCCTCATACCATCAACCATTAAACCCATAACGATTGCATGAATTATGATTAAACCATTGCATAGCCATAAGAGTACTGTTTTCTAGGAAGGAAAACAGAACCTATATTTTATCATACTGACCCGCGGAACCATATCAAACCCCACCATTAAAAAAATTGAATCAAATACAAATAGCTGCAGGTCATCACATCGTAGTGATTCAAGCCCATGATCAGCTCCTATAATGTGTCACCAATAAACAAGGAGTGGAGCAATAAAGCGACCCAAATCTGTCCACTTATAACCAATAACAATACACTTGTACCCATTTACTAGCCCAAGTTCAGAGCCAATCATTCTGTTAACTCTTTTTCCATCACTGAATCTGTTTCCTTTATCCAAAAAAGCTACAAATGTATCTAGTGGTGTGCCCACGATACGCGCGGGGTGTATGATAATTGTTCAACCATGTGTTTGGTATATGTTGATGTTGATCCCCTTTAAAAGACACCTCGTAGTCTTTTCCATATATGTATCCCTTCTCTATAACTGGTTTGATGGGACCAAGTTAAGAGTTTGCAGTGCTGTAAATAGGACAGGAAAATTGATCCAGCATCTCAGAGAACTCCAGTTATCCCACCTATTTCCAGTCCTCCCAATTTGTCTCCAACATATGACCAAACACCAATATAAGCCTATACGAAATAAGATGTACCAATGACCATAATGAGTTGTCAAGACTAGAGACAAGAAAACATAACCAAAAATTCCATTCTTATTCCAATCCATAACCTTGTATGGATCACCAACCCATATTGAAACCACAACCAGAAACAAATAATACATAAAGCCAGAACCAAACATGCTCAGAGAGCTTGTTGAATTAATTAAAACAGCCAAACCAACGATCACCCATCTCCTTTCTATCTTATCTTCTGTCTTGAGCTTATCCATAATCTCCTTGTCAAATGAAAAAGATATCGTTTTGATGATAACGAAGATCATACCTTGATAATCTTTTGATTGATCCTCTTGATTCCGCATCCATTTCGAAGATCCTAATGATAATACGCTCCATGCACTCCCAATATTTGCTCCGACCCACAAAATCCTTCGCAAAACCAAAATAACCCTAGTTGCTAGAACTCCATTTCGTCCCAGAATCCTCCCGATCGTTTCATTATAGTAGAGATCTGATCGATTTCGTTTTATCCCTTGAGAACCCGGATCCCATCTTCAAAAGAGCATGAAAACCCTAAAGAGCTATCGCCATCACTGTCGCTTCTTTGCAACAAAAAAACAAAAAAAATTATTTGGAACCTTTGTTTTCGAGAAGCTAAAGATTTACAATTTTTTTTTTTTTAATTTTTTAAAATTTGAAATCTTATCCCTAAAACCTCACCCAACTCTAAACCCTAATTCTAAATTAGTTAATCCTAGAGTAAAAATGTATTTTTATCATTTAATAAAACTTATTTTAGTCATTTTTCTCATTGAAAACTATTTTTGTGACAAAAACTTAAAAAGAAGAATTTCATTTAATCTAAGTAATTTTCTCAGATCAAAAAAAATTAAAAGTAAAAAATAAAAATCAGAAACTAAAATCTTTTTTTTTTGGCACAACCAAAAACTGAGGTCTAATTTTTTTTAAAAAACAATCACCTAAATCTTCTTGCAACCATCTTCATTGTTTTTACTTTTCATTTACATTAGTATATAAATGAAAAAAAATAAAATGAATTAAACCATAAAAACTAAACTAAAAGAATTAATTTCGGGCTGATTCATTGTTCTGAAAAACTGACGATCACGTAATTAGCAAACCTTGGAGTAAGCTCCAAGCTCGGACCAACGTATCGACTTGACATATTTCATTGCCCCAAACGTTCCGACGTGTAAGCCCTGAAGCTTCCATCTCCACACACTGTTCTCTCTCCACATGCTGAATCATTTTCATGTCCATTGAGCTCGCCGTAACATCCTGCGTTAACCAGAAAAATGAAGATATGAGAGGAAATAAACAATCTCCGACCTGAGAGAAACTTCGACCATGAAAACACAATCAAATCAAGGAGCTCGAACGTACCCACATGGGGCCGCTAGTGGCATTTAGTATCAACCACTTGAGGAAATTATCCTCCGACTCGGCGAGAAGTTGTTGTGAAGCAACATCAATGGTGAGGTTTTGAAAGAGTGCATCATTTTGTGATCCATTGACCTTAATCACTATTCTCTTGTGAACCCAAACTATTTTCTCAAGATGGTAAGCTGTTGTGCTCCGGCTGCTGTCGCTTCTGATCCACTGGTCCACATCAATGGCGTCTTCAGGCAATTCTTCGTGCACCCTAAGAAATGTAAATGCTCTTTCCCCACTCGTCCAGCATAGATAAGTTGATGATCCGTCATCTAAATAAGGAAGAGTGAAACTCGTGAAAAAGGAGAAACAATGGGTATTATTAACCAATTTATCAATTGACACGTTCTCAAGTTTCAAACCGGCTATTCAGGAGCGTAAAATGAATCTAAAGTATCCTTTCAGTAAGACAGAAGATGATGCAAGCATAAATGTATAGTCTCGTACACAACTTTGTGTTTCTGCCCTTCAGTATTACACACATACATAGTGCTTACTGAGAAGCTCGTAGAAAAATGTTATACACATACTGAACGTAAGTATGCCCTACATGTTAAAGACTGAATAAGAGAAATTCTAAGAAATATCAGTTGTTTCAATGATCAGTCATATAAGTAGGATAATTTAATAAGATGATGATTTAAGAATGTAAATGAAAACAAAACGCTAATGTTCCAGTAAATTACGCTCAATGTTCTCTCTGGCAATAGCAAGTTTGACTTACCTACCACAAATCCTGCAAGCGGTATATCTATATTTTCCCCACATTTGTTTTCTGAAGGATCATCAGATTCCACTTGGAGAACCAGAAGATGAACTGAAAGAACCTGTTGCATCAAATAATATATAAAGAAGAATACAAGCAAGAAGGCCTTTAAGACAATACACATGAATGAAACTAGAAAGTAACTTTGCTAATCCACCACAAGATTACCTTGCAGACAAAGTTAATTTGCCGATTATCCTTGTGTCCTGAGGATTCTTGAGGTCTTATTTTAGGTAGACCAATAGCAGTTTGATGAGTCGGTTTGTCTAAAGCTGGACCATTCAATGCCTTTCGTGAGTTTATTTTGACAAAAGATGCTGATGACAAGAGAAACCTGCTTTCCTCTCTACAGAAACAATAATGCAAGAGACTAAAAATGAGTTCGTTGCTTATAGAAAAGCCAATTTATCAAAGGCTGTTATTTATGTATAATACCTAGTTCCAAGAATCCGGTAGAATGTTGCATTCACCCCAGGGCCAAATCCAGTGAGGTATGAGTGCCTTCTAAGTGGACCAAAAATCTTCACCTGAAACACATCATAAAGGAGAGCTTCAAGAATGCAGACAGCACAGAGAAAAGAGTATGATATGCACTCACAATTTGATAATCGACTCGAACATGAATGCAATAGCTGCTGATGACACTCGAGTCAACAGCCTCAACTGCCACTACATCACCCGTGAAAGTCGCTAGGTTTCCCTCAGGAAACAAGCTGTTGGAAATAGGTGGTTGAGACGGCTCTGCATGCATGATAATCTCTCCCTGAGTATTATCTCCATCCTTTTCAACTGCGACTGGCTTGTTCAGTTCGTCCAAGTCCTTAAGATATACTGAGAAGAGAGCTTTTGCATCATAAGGGAGAAGAAGCGAAACATCTGAAAAACGTTGTGGACAAGAAACATCTCGTTGTCCCACCGCAGGAGATGGTTGAGAAGACACCAGAGGATATACATCCATAGATCCATTATGGGTTGAAACTTCATCAAAAGAAAATTCCAGACTCCATAAACGTGATTCGGGTCTGATATTGATTTTATCATTGTTAGATATGCTGGACCGTCCAAAACAAAAAGAATCGTCAATGTCATGCTTCATCAAATAGAAACCACCAATCTGCAACCCCTGCCGTAACAATGCGAAAGCATCATTTAATTTAAATAATCAGTTATTTGTGCAGCATGCATGTTTTACGAGGATCAATGTTATTGTTAAAAACAAAGCAATACTTACATTATAGTTTTTGCATTCAGGTATGAATTCTAACAGCACACGCTTAACACTTCGCATGTTACCACTTTTCTTTTCCTTTAAATTAGACAGAGTTGCTGCTACGGCCGACCAGTGACTGCTTGCACATCGAACGGTCATGTCGCAGGAAATTTCATGCGGTACAGACAATACTCTTTCACTCCCTAATGATTTATTAGTTTTACATCTCTTACGTGGATGTTCTTCTTGGGAGGTCTTGCTTTCATCAAATTGGGGAGCAGCTGCGTCTTCTTCGGTCACAGTGCAAACGAGTTCCCATGGAATGATTACAGCTTCGATGAAAACACTGGTGCAGTCAGGAATTCCTGGAAGACCCTGGTGCAAGTTCAATAATTATAAAGGTTAAGGTCTTTATTTAAAATTAGTAGCATAACCAACAGCTTCTCTTTGTCGAACCAAACAAATAAACAATAGTGACAATATGGAGATCGCTTTTTGAGATATAAGCGCATACCTTTTTGAGAATTGGAAATTTATGTGTCACCCTAAATACGTGAAACCTGCCCCCTTTGAACTCATTGAGATCATGCCTCCAGTCAATAGACTGATCCACGAGAGCAGTTTTACAGTTTGCAGCACCAAACGATAGAGAAAATGGCACTGTCAAGGCGTTGTCGCTATCCATTGAAGTGGGATCAAGCAAAATTTTACAGTGAAGTGGCTTTTGAAGAAACGGGATGTGGCGCATTGATTCAGGTATTTCCATAATGAGATTGTAATCAGAAACCTATAATTAGAAAAAGATAAGAAATTGAATATTACGAGTTCGGTATTTTCAAATGCAGTTTGGAGTATATAATTAACCTCATATATCCTGCACGAATTTCTATCACTTAGAAAGTCTGGCATCAGAACATTAATGCTGCTAGTTCTGTCTTGCAACTGTAGTATTCCAGAAGCTGAAACCTATATAAAGGAGTAATGTCAAAGCTAAACAAGTGTACAAATAGAGGAAAACAGAAACCTTGTTATGTAGATACTATGTAAAGATATTCACCATATCAAGGTGACAAGTTGAAATCGACATCTCAATAGATTAAAAACAACCTTTCAAACGAGTTAACGGATGGCACAATATATGCATATTACGAGTGTCGAGTAGTATACCTTCAATCTTCCAAGCAAGATAACACCAATATCTTCACTTTTTAGAATCTTCACATTTGTATGACAGTATCTTTTCTGAATTAAGCAATGACTAGCAATAAACTGGGTGTCATCTTTCTTAATCCGAGAGAGCAATTCATCCAGCAAGACCTTGTAATGGTGGACAAAACTTGAGATAGGCATGACCTGTTTGTCGAAAAAGGGTGGAACTAATATTATAAGATCTGAAAATAATCATGCAACTAAACCTGTTCCAGTCTAACCATGGTCTACAAATGAGTAGTCTTACCAGTTTTGGATTGCAATCACGGGCTTCACTATTGCATCCGCAAGATTCATGCATGCAGAATTCAGTAAAAAGCCCGGACTGAAAATTTCAAAGTCTTGCATGTAATCAAACTGATGAGCATATGATTATTACCCTAAGAAGAGCATAAAAAGCTATATATATTGTCAAATTTTCAATATACCAATTTACCCTAGGTTGAAACATGGATGGTGGTATTCGTGACTCTGCATACATCTTTGTCAGTTCATCCTCCTGATAACACCTCATAAAAATGAGAAAGGCCATAGATAATAGGGAGAAAGGCCACAATAAAAACACAGAATCAAACCTGTTTTCTGTTAGTTACCTGGCATGATCTCAAACTTTCCTTGTCTGATGCCATTCCGCCAAAGTTCTGGAAGCACGAACTAACAAGTAGTGTCCTGTGAAGTATCGTTTTGCAGCTATATCAGTCATGAGTCATAAACTAGAATGAAATCGCTTAAATATTGCTCTAACCACCAGAGAAAAAAAAAAATACCAAAATCTTGCAGGAAAGGACAAAGACTCAACGAAACGACTCAGAGATGTCTGCAAACATGAATCTACAAGACAACTGAAGGACCAGCTGAATAAATCTCCAGACATGAGAAAGCATCCATGATTCAGTGATTTATAACGAAACCATACCTTGTTTCAAAAGGTGAAAATTTCTCAACTGTGATGCTGGTCTTAAAACATGCCCCAAGTATAAGCACTTTTCCCCAAGAAAATATGGTATTCACAAAATGAACATTTCTGACAAAAATCTGCACTAAGCAAGTAAAACAATCAAAGATCTCGAACAGAACAGATAAACTAACTTCTCAGATGCTTACAGTCAAACAATAAGAACCACACACTAAACTGAGAGCAAGAAGGAAATCTTACAAGGGAACCAGTCCGGATACTGTGTGATCTGTTATGTATCTGATCGGTCAATAAAAGCCAGACATCTTCATCCAGCTCAACAAGCTTCCCTTTCATGTACAAGCGGTTGACAAATCCAAGGTAGGAACCGCAGTTACCTCGCCCATCAACAACACTTTTCAAAGATTCATCTTTCTTAGAAATCCAAGGTGAATGAAGAACAGAGTTGTCAGTCGTCACAAACACCAACAGAGAATCACATTTGCTTATATATACCAACTTCTTCTTCATCCCCGATAGAGCAATGTTTCTTCCAACTAGCTTCACAATAGCAGGGTGCCAACTCGCAGCAACTGAACCACAGAAGTAAACGAAGACTGACTTCTCAAAACAGTGACTACAGTGAATCGAATCCAACACATCCTTCCGTCTACATTCTTTACACTCACAAGCCATTACCTTTACCAAAAACCCCTTCACGGAATCATCAGAACCCAAAGGAACAAGAGACACAGGGCTAACAGACTCCAACACACCACGGACGCTATACCGTGACTTACCACCACCATTCTCTACTGAGATCCGAGGAGGAGGAACCAATGGAAACGAACACCGAGAAAGCAACTCAACAGAATCCTCCACGAATCTCCACTTGATAATCTCCAAAACCCCACCGTGATGATTCGTAGGAATGAAATTCCAAGAAAGAACACGTATCGTACTCCCAATCGCACGAATTTCGAAACCGATGATATCGCAGCAGATCGTCAAGACGCCGTCTGTAAATCGAAAGCAGTAGCGATTCGGACATTTTAGGGTTTCGGAAGGAAGAGCTAGCGTCCCGACGATAACCGCCGGGTAGTTTAACGGTGCGAGAAATTTACGGCTTGACTTCGAATCGACGGTACCGAGACGTGATTGAGGGTTTCTACTGTGAGGAGACGATGAATTGAATAGGGACGATGCACCCGTGATGGGACGGCCTTCGTCGACTAGGTCTGAAATTGTGATGAGCGTGGCGTTCTCCATTTATCAGGAGCTCTTCCGATTAGACTCGCAGCTACAACGAGTTCAAGGGATGGACTCTGTAGATTGTGGACTCTGTGTGGAAACAGAGCGGGAACCCGAGGATGGTGACCCGGTTTGAGATTTGAGAAGATCAAACTTTATAGCGTTTTTATTCGGTGTATATTCGGTCTGGGTTTTGGTATAAAGTGCCCTCCGCATACAAAATTACAACCTCAAAAGATTTAAATCCAATATACGACCAACCCCTGAGATCAAAAGATCACCTAATAACACTTAAAAAGGATCCATGCTACTCGGTCTAGATGTCGCTGCTATATTTTCACCACACCAAAACGATTTCATCCCATGATCTGAGATGAACCATCTCTTGACCCTAATTAGACCGCATGATAAAAAAGAAATAATATAAACAAGCAGACTATGAAACTAAACCAAAATCTATTGATATATTGATGTTGGTTATGTAAATACGGTTTAGTGATCGTAAATAGATACATGGTTTGTTTTGGTTAGGTTGTTATGACAACTGTATATAGTCACACAACTCTCATTTGATAATGATAACAGAAAAGTTCCTTTTGTCGTTTCTCTCTCTTAGCTCTCTTTCCGCCATAGCTGAGCTCAAGAGCATCTTTCTGTTCATCTTCTCTTTTACTAAAATGGTATCAGAGCGTTGAGCTCTAGCTCAACAATCGGTCCTTTTCTCTTCATTTTCTTTCGCTTCCTCTGTTTTCTCGTCGACTCTCGTTCTTGTGTTCTTCGTTACGATGGTGGTTTCTCTTCGTCGGAATCGTCGTTCTGGTCGTTTCACCCGTGCTGGTAGCACCCTCCGCCTGAAGCTCTTCCTGCTTCCTCTACATAGTCTTCGTTTTCTCTTACCGCCTTGATGACCCAGACAGTACTCACTCTCCGCTGTATCTCCATCACGCCGATCATCCTGGACTGATGATTATCTCCGTTCAGCTTGATGGATCGATTTATGGTCAGTGGAACTCTGCAATGAAGATGGCCTTGGACGCGAAGAACAAGATCGCTTTTGTTGACAACTCTCTTTGTCATGTCCCCGTTCCTGGAACTTGACATAGGGTCTATACGTTTCAACAGAAACGGAACTGCTTTGGTTCAGATCATGGGAATTGATCGTGAACAAGCTGTAATGACGTAAATGATCAGGATGGATCATGAGAAACCTAAGTCTAGGTCTGGAAATAGACCAAGGGACTTAGTAAGATTGAATAAGATGAAGAGAAGAAGCTGTACTGAGTGTTCAAGTGTTAGACAATGACTGGGCCTTGTGGACGACCCATGGGTACCGATGGGCCGGTGGGCTCTTGTGGTTGAACCATGGGCGTGGACAATCACTTTGGGCTTGTTTTAGACATGTCCAGGGGTGGTTTGGAAGGCCCAGGACGTGAATTTAAAAAAGAAGAATAACCGCCATGGGCAGTTACTTGGTGGCGGTTATGGGAAAAACTGCCCCTTTTGGTACCTTTTTGGTAACTGCTCGTCCAGGCAGTTAGGGGGGAGGTTATGACCGAATTATTCTTCATTTTCCTGGTCACTGGTCGAAAATA
>NC_027756.1:26144615-26144912 GCF_000695525.1 Brassica oleracea var. oleracea
CAGAGAGAAAAGAGAGGCAAACCGACGGTTGGACGATCTGATCCGTGGTGGTTCCTGGTTGTTTCCGGTGGAGTTTGTTTGTGAGATCAAGATTATGGATACTAGGCACACCAGGGCTTCCTTCTACACCCTGAAACAAAAATAATCCAGAGAAAAATACAGAGATTTGGTCGGATTCCCAATCCAAGACCCATGGTGGTGTGAAGGCCATAAAGAGACAGTTTTGGGGCAGATCAAGGGGGAAGTTGAGAACGACCCTCTGAACGGTTTTGATCATTGTTGACAACACCCAAAGCC
>NC_027756.1:26145298-26167400 GCF_000695525.1 Brassica oleracea var. oleracea
ATGGCCTTGGTTTGGCAGCTAAGTCCGGATCTCCTACTTCCTGATGGATTTATGGCGATCTGACTTTGGAATCCTCTTAGTGGTGAATTATCATGAATTATCATGGTATTTGGGGATTTTTATCTGATTGATTTCGAGATGGTCAAGGTGGCCGGTGGGGCTGTTCTAGGTCGAGATCCATAGGATCTAGATCGGTTCTTGGAATTCTGACTTGACCATTCTCTTAGTTAAGATTTATCATGAATTATCATGAATCCTAATGAGTTTTTAGGGATTGATTTAGAGATGATCCCTTTGGCCGGTTTGGTTGATCTTGGCCGAGATCTATGGGATGGAGGCTGGTTCTGGGAAATCTGATTGAACCATTCTCTTAGTTATGATTTATCATGAATTATCATGAATTTTAATTGATTTTTGGAGCAGGTTTGCTTGCGGTTAAAATTGCACCTGAGGGCATATTGGGGTCAGATCCTTGTGTTAGGATATCTGATCATATGTTTGTGTGCTGGAACATATTGTCACTTATGATATTGATCATAAGGAATTGCTGGTTATCAACCTTGGCGTTGGTAAGGCAGGCCGTGTGTGACCTGATCATGGGCAAGGATGGATGACCTGATCCTTGGATGATGGATCAAGGTGTCTGATCTGATTGATCAAAGGATGCACCGGTGGTAAGAGCAACACTAATCAGGTTCAGTGGGACATGGTTCCATGACTAATTAGGAAGTATGGAGACTCATCAGTTCTGAGTCATGTGGGGTGGTTGGTTGATTGACTCAGGATCTGATGGGCATTGTTAGTCCATGAGCTGGACTTGGTATCATAAGTTGAAGACTTCTCTTCCTCGACCTGATGTAAGTGACCCTCTCTTCCGGATCTGGTCTCGGTGTAACAGTATGGTTAAATCGTGGATCTTGAACTCGGTTTCCAAACAAATCTATGGTAGTATCCTCTCCTTTGACGATGCTGCTCAGATTTGGAACGATCTTCATGCTCGTTTCCACAAAACCAACTTACCCAGAACCTTTCACTTGGTTCAACAAATCCAGGATCTACGTGAAGGTTCGATGGATCTCTTCTATAATACACCACTCTGAAAACGCTTTGGGATAACCTTGATTGCTCTGAGGTTTCCGATCCTTGCGCTTGTTGTAATGCTGTCAACTGTGCTAGTCAGTGTCAAGCTCAAGCTCGCATTGAGCGTTCTCGAACTATCAAGTTCCTGGCTGGTTTGAATGAGAAATACTCAGCCATTCGAAGTCAGATAATCATGAAGAAACCCCTTCCAGACTTGGCCGATATCTGTAACATTCTGGATCAGGACGACAGCCAGCGTCAGTTCAACTTGATACCCAAAAGCTATTAGAACTCACACCCAAAAGCTAGCTTATAACTTAAGCTCTACTCAGCCTTTACCACCCTTGTTGTCTGCTTCACAGAACAACACTAGCCCTGATTCTATGCCTGGTGCTTTGTATGCGTTTCAGAAGAAGGAAAATCGCCCTATGTGTTCTCACTTTGGGGTTGTAGGTCATATCATTGATCGTTGTTACAAGCTCCATGGCTACCCGGTTGGCTGGAAGAAAGGGAAACCCATTCACGGTAAACCAGCTTCTTCATCCGCGGTTACTGCTGCTGTGTCTTCTTCAGACAAAACTTCTGGTGGTAACTTGGATTCTCTGGTCGGTAATCTCTCCAAGGATCAAATCCAAGAATTCATTGCTTACTTCTCATCTCAACTACAGCCGTCTTCTTCGGTTAATAACATCAACACCAGCTCGGTAGCTTCTACCAGTCAGTCCCCTTCTGGTATCTCTTTTTCACCTTCCACATTCAGTTTCATTGGTATTCTTACTGTCTCTGCTTGTGTGACTAGTGTGAAAACTTGGATTATTGACTCTGGTGCTACACACCACGCTACTCATGACAAATCCTTGTTCACTGAGCTTGATACATCAGTCAATCACCATGTGAATCTTCCTACTGGACAGACTGTTCAAATTGGTGGTGCTGGTACTGTTGTTTTAAACACAACTATCACTCTGAAGAATGTCATATACATCCCTGCATTCCGTTTGAATATGCTGAGTATCAGTGCTTTAACCACAGATCTTGGTTCTCGGATTATCTTTGATCATGAGTGTTGTCTGATATAGGATCTTTCCAAGGGATTGATGATTGGAAGAGGTAAAAGGATAGCAAACTTATACATACTGGATGGTGAAGATTCAGCTTGTGAAGACGCTGCTTCTCCTTCTTTTGTTGCAAATTCAGTTATTGATGCTTCTGTTTGGCATCGCCGTCTTGGCCATACTTCTTTTACTCGTTTAGAAACTCTCACAAATGTACTTGCGATTTCAAAGTTTAAGAATAAAGGATTGGTTCATTGTGATATCTGACAACAAGCTAAACAGAAGAAACTGCCTTTTCCCACACGCAAGAACATTTGCTCTACTCCTTTTGAGCTTTTACACATCGATACTTGGGGGCCATTCTCTGAACCAACTCAAGATGGTCATCGTTACTTCCTTACAATCGTCGATGACCATACTCGTGTTACTTGGATCTATCTACTTAAGCTCAAGAGTGATGTTCTTCGGGTCTTCCCTTCTTTCATTTCGATGGTGGAGACTCAGTTCAATACAAAGGTGAAATCGGTCCGTTCTGACAACACTCCAAAACTCCGCTTTGATGACTTCTACAGCAAGAAAGGGATCATCTCTTACCATTCTTGCCCTGAGACACCTGAGCAAAATTCGGTGGTAGAGCGCAAACACCAACATATCTTAAATGTTGCACGGGCTTTGCTGTTCCAGTCACATGTTCTTTTGTCTCTATGGGGCGATTTTGTTCTTACTGCAGTCTTCCTCATCAACAGGACTCCTTCTCCTTTGCTATCCAACAAGACTCCATTCGAGCTTCTTCATGGCAAAGAACCTGAATACACGCATCTGAAGACCTTTGGTTGTTTATGCTATGCAAACACCTCTCCTAAACAGCGACATAAGTTCCAAGATCGCGCAAAGGCATGTGTTTTCCTCGGTTATCCTGCAGGTTACAAAGGCTATAAGCTGTTGGATATTCAGAGTCATTCTATCTTTGTCTCTCGGAATGTGATTTTCTATGAAGATATGTTCCCATTTTCATCGAAACCTGATATCTCTAAGGATACAGAAACATTATTTCCTCATATTGGTCATTCCTCTCATGATTCTGAAGCGACAGTCTCTGATCATGCTCCACCTTCTGTTGTTGCTGACTCTGCTCGTCGTATCTCTAAACCTCCAAGTCATCTTCAGGATTACCACTACTACGCTACGAACTCCTCTACAGAGCATCCTATATCTAATGTCCTCTCCTATGCAGCCTTGTCTGATCCGTATATGATCTTCATCAATGCTGTTAATAGTATCGTTGAACCCTCCACCTATGCTCAAGCACGTAAATTTAAAGAATGGTGCAAAGCTATGGACATTGAGATCACTGCCCTTGAGGACAATGCTACTTGGTTGATATGCTCTTTACCCGCAGGAAAACAAGCTGTGCGTAAGTGGGTGTACAAGGTTAAACTCAACGCAGATGGTACTTTGGAAAGGTACAAAGCTCGGCTTGTCGCCAAAGGATACACACAGTAGGAGGGTCTTGATTACGTTGAGACATTCTCTCCAGTTGCAAAGTTGGCCACTGTCAAACTCTTACTTGCTGTTGCAGCGGAAAATGGTTGGTCTCTTTCCCAATTGGACATCTCAAATGCTTTCCTCAATGGGGACTTAGAAGAAGAGATTTACATGGAGTTACCACCTGGATACTCACCAAGACAGGGGGAATCTTTCCCTCCTAATGCCATTTGTAAGTTAAAGAAGTCTCTTTATGGCTTGAAACAGGCATCTCGCCAATGGTTTTTGAAGTTTTCAGAGACTTTACTTCATTTGGGTTTCACAACTTCTTCAGGGGATCATACCTTGTGTCTCAAGAATGCTGGTGGCATTTACATGCAGTGTTGGTATATGTCGGTGACATAATCATCGCTAGTAGTTGTGATAAGGCTACTGAACTTCTTAAAGCTGCGCTGCATACATCATTTAAACTCAGGGATTTGGGCACTCTTCGGTATTTTCTCGGTCTTGAAATTGCTCGATCCTCTGCCGGTATTAGCATCTGTCAACATAAATATGTCCTTGATCTCCTTACAGAAACGGGTCTTCTTGGTGCAAAGCCCTCTTCTATACCTATGGATCCTAGTGTCAAGCTTTCACAAGAAGATGGCGCTCTGTTACCAGACGCAGAACATTACCGCAGGCTCATTGGGAAGCTCTTGTACCTCACATTCACCCGCCTTGATATCACATTCGCGGTTCACAAACTGTGTCAGTACACAGCTTCTCCTAGAGCTCCTCACCTCCAGGCTTCTTATAAAGTCCTTCATTATCTCAAAGGCACCGTTGGACAAGGTTTATTCTACTCAGCTCAATCCGACCTGAAGCTTTCCGCATTTGCGGATGCAGATTGGAGCGGTTGTCCAGACTCTAGGCGCAGTGTCTCTAGCTTATGTATGTTCGTTGGACCAACATTGATCTCTTGGAAATCAAACAAACAAGATGTTGTTTCCAACTCCTCTCCTGAATCTGAATATCGCGCCATGTCTGATGCAGTAAGAGAGATGCTCTGGTTTCGGAATCTTCTTGAAGATCTTTGGATTGATATCTCTGAAGCTGCTCCTCTATACTGCGATAACACCGCCGCTCTACATATCGCAAACAACTCGGTTTTCCACGAGCGAAAGCATATGGAACGTGCTTGTCACATTGTTCAGGAAAGAGTTAAACTTGGACAGAACAAGATTCTTCATGTTCGGTCTGCCAATCAGCTTGCTGATATACTCACTAAACCTCTCTATCCTACTCCCTTCCGACATCTCTTAGGCAAGATGGACATTATTAACATATATGTGCCATCTTGAGGGGGAAAATTGATATATTGATGTTGGTTATGTAAATACGGTTTAGTGATCGTAAATAGATACCCGGTTTGTTCCGGTTAGGTTGTTATGACAACTGTATATAGTCACACAACTCTCATTTGATAATGATAACAGAAAAGTTCCTTTTGTCGTTTCTCTCTCTTATCTCTCTTTCCGCCATAGCTGAGCTCAAGAGCATCTTTCTGTTCATCTTATCTTTTACTAAAAAAATCTAATTTCCAAACAAGTAATTGATTCCAACGATTTGAGTTCCATCCATATGCCAACAGTTTCATCACCAAAAAACCGCATTCTAGATTCATCTCATAACTACCATCAACCATTGCCTCGATCTATAGCAAAAACTGAACAATAAGTTTCAGACTCAAAGCCGGACCCTGATTTTAACACCTTTGATCCGATCTAGATCAAAGTTGAATTATTTAGTCGTGCAACAATCAAACAAGAACATGCAAGCCCAACTGAAGAACTTTAACCCAAAGCAAAGGTGTTATTGCCACGTTTCAAAACATTCGACCCGAGGTTCCAAATCAAATATGAAATCCCAAGGTCTAATGTAAAAGAATGGGTTTCCTACCGGTTCCAAGTTAAGGCTTTGCAACCCGAGTTTGAAACCGTTAGTTGGTTTATCCCGTACTAGGACTAATATGATATGAAACCCAAGCATTTTCAAAAACATTTATTATTCATATATAGCTTAGGTTCAAACATATAAAACACATATACATGCTCGAGCATCATTTAAAACTATAACATACTTATTACAAAACATATGTGTTTGCGAAAAGATGGCAACTCTACTCCAACAGCCACTGCTCCTTTAACCCGATCAACAAATTAAGGGTTACTTGTAAAACAGAGAGTTTAATGAGCAACTAATTTGCTCAGTGAATCAAGGCAATAATAATATTAATCCCCAACAAGCAAATCAGTAATCATATCATAAATAAACACATCTCATAAAAACCATTTTTGTTAAAAAAAGAAATACATAAAAAATAAAATTCTCAAAACATCATTGATTAAAAGTTTTTTTTTCCCAAATTGAAATTCATTTATAACTGAAACACGATGGTTCATACATAAGCTAGCGGATAAAATACATCCCCAGAAACAAGAGCCCACAGAACAGGCAGTTAGAACCCACACCGGGGCAACTTTCGATCACAACTTAAACGAGGCAAAAACCGCACTAAGAAATAGCAAACTACAAACAACTACACAGGAGCATAAGACCAACCAGTGTAGAACACCTTCAAAGTAGCAGAAAACCATGATCTGGAAATATCAATGCTGTCTACGGCACGCCATAAGATACCACCCACTTGTAGAACCCAAGACTCCACGTCTTCTCACACTGCATCTATCGCTGCCGCCTATGGCCTGCCAAACGGTACCATCCCATTAATTAAAAGTTTTAAAAGTGTTTTTTTATTAAATTTATATTTGCAGTAAACAAGCAACGACTGCATCACTCCCACAGAGATTATAGCATACATGTGCAGGCGACATAGCCTTGATACAAAAATATATAAAACCCAAATATAAAGAAGAGTGATGGTTGAGGGAAGATTCTTGTGAACTCTTGAAAATATATCCAACTTGCTCCTAAGCATTAGCTGTATTTCTCCTTGGACTAGGCATTTAGAGTATCGGTTCGGTTTAGTACATGTTTTTTAAATATAAATTTAGTTTTCTTCAAATACTTTCAGATATTTTTAACTGTTTTTTAAATATAAATATATATTTAGTTATGTTATATGTATATATAACTAATATTTTTATACATTCGGGTACTCATTCGGTTTTCGGTTCGGAACAATGGTCCTAATGAAGTCCAGTTATCAAACCATAACTTAGTGCAGGTACGTAGCCTAATTCACAAATTGAAAACAGCTAGTAGAGGCCTAAACTTGCATAAAGATTTCCAAATCCAACTGCCGACAGTGGATGGCATCAAGATCCCAAAAAAATTGCTCACCAATTAATTGCAAACATATCGAGGAAACCCATAATGAGTAAGCAATGACAAAGATCAGCCAGATTAGTTTAAGGCTTAATACCTTGTTCCAAACTGTGAGCCTTCTTTAGCCTAGTCCTCCACAACGCTTATGAGTGCATACAAATTTTCAACTAATTTTTGCTCTTTTACCATTACTCGGGATTCCTATCCATAAGACGTTGTTGCACATCTTTTATATCTTCTTCAGGCATTGGTTGGACGGTAAGAAGATAGAACACCAAAACATCACTGTCGGGTAAATAACTGAGCTAAGGAGCTGTAGACGGCCTGCAAAAGAGAAGTGTTTCAAAATCCAAGATGAGAACCAGCTCTAGAGCTTATTGAGGAAGGGCATATAGCCTAATGTCCAAAGTTTCCTAGTAGTTAGGGAAACCCCAAGATAGGACATTGGGTAAAGAAAACTGCTATATGAAAGAAGATTGTGACATGGAGATAAATGAAGTATTCATCATTATGCGGTTAAAGAAAATTCAGAAAAGGCACTGAAGCATCTTGGAAAAAATCGTTATAAAAGAAGGATTTTCCTTTTTTTTTCACAAAAAGTAGATTAACTTATTTTTTAAAGAGAGAAAATGAAATTTTAAATTTGTAGATCTTGTTGTTCAAAAACATTTTTTGGTAGATCTTTAACTTTATGGTTACATCTGAGTATAGCAGAATGGACAGAGCATTGTACGTGTTTAACACATTATGAGAGCTTTTAGCAACATAGGCTTTTGTAAGATCTTGTAAGACGAAACATTGAGGGGTTCAAGGGCTTTGTACGAGTTGTTAAACAAGATAAACTAGTGCAACAAATCAAAGAATGTTTTGATTTTGTTGAAGAATCGATTTAGACAAACTTGTAAGTGCCTTTAAAAAGATAAATCTAATTACTGTATATTTTTTTTTGTAAAGATAATCTATGTGTTATCTTGCGTTATAGTTCATGTACTAGATTAGCTTTAACACTTTCAAAAAGCTCACAACTCTATGTAGCTTGCTCCTTAACCAACCTTAAACTAGAACATTGTTTCAGTGGACAGTAAGAACTCATGATGTTTGTTCTTTTGTCTACAATGAGAGATTGTAATCATAACTCGAAAGTGAATTTCACCTTAGAACCTAGAGAATTAATTGAAAATAGCCTGAAATTATTATAACTATTATAACTGTATACATATCATGTTGATGATCGATGGAGAAAAAGAACAAGAAGAGACAAAGAATTAAGTTGCACAACAAAAAGCGATTCTCAATGCAATTGTTTTCAAGCAGCTAACTGAATCTCGCCGAGTTCTAGCTGAGCAGCGATATCCTCAAGCTGCTTCTTCACACTCATATCAATAAGCTTCGACCCGGAATCGCCATACCGAATCGTGAACCCAGCGACAAGGCTCGGATCAAGAATCGTCTTAACCCTCATGTTCTTCGCTCCGGTTAACTTCTGAACCTGTTTGGCGATCTGAGCAAGTTGCGGCGGCTCCAGTTTCACCACCGATCTAACCTCAGCCAATTGCGTATCAGTTATCTTGTTGTACACCATCTCGAACTCCTTCACGATGTCCGTCACTATGTTGATCCGATTCGCATCGACCAAGATGTTGAGGAAATTCGAGGTGTGGCTCTGGAGAGACGAAAATTTCACGATCTCGTCGATCACGAGACGCTTCTTCTCGACCTCGACGGTCGGATTGGCGAAGAAATTGAGTACCTGTGGATCTGAGAATACCTTCTCTAGCTTTTCTACGTCTGCACTCGTTAATTCAAGAGTATCGTTCCTCTTCGCAACATCTGCGAGAGCCATAGCGTAACTTCCGGCTGCTGTAGCTGACATTCTCGCTCCCGCCGCGTTTCCCCCACCGATTCGGAGTGGTAAGTTTGTTCTTCGAATAGGAAGAGATTTCGCGATTTGAAAGGAAGATGGTGGAAGTTTCGATTGCAGAGATAACATGGTTTGCTGAAGAGACGCCATTCCAGAGGGTAGAGCTAGAGAGAGGAGAGAGGAGAGAAGAGAGTGATTTGCAGTTTCTCAGAGACCAGAGGAGAAGAAGAAGGTAAGATTTTAGGAATAACAAACGGACGGTGGAGATTTCTTGTTGAGAAAAGATCGAGGGTAGAGAATAGAAGGATTATCTTGTGTTGAGGTTTCAGAAGGATTAGGCTATAGGTTACAAGAGAACGGAGGAGTCGCCACGTGGACTTATATGATAAGTAGGATATCTGTGTTCCATAATGAGTAAAAGAATCGAGTTAACCAAATTTTTTTATGCCACAAATTATAATGTCAAACCTAAAATCGGTAATCACGTTCAGAAACAAATCAAACAATAATAAAAGAGATGGGACTAGAGTTTCCGTTTATTGAACTTTACCAGTCGAATCAAGTAAAATGAGACACGTATAAACTTTTGAGAAATAAGAGCATGTCGACAATAGTTTAAGAGTTCATAGTCAGTTTTTCTCACTCCCTCTTCTCCCTTGTTCCCCCCCCCCCCCCCNNTTTTATAAGCCATCTCCTCTTCTTTGTCTCAATTGCTCTCCGTAATCATCATTACTTCTGTTGATAACGATGAGAGTAAAAGATTGGAAGAACTGTATATTGATTCTCCTAATGATAAAGCTTATACATATATAACTTATATATGAAGATAAAGAATATAAACGTTAAACCTAGTTTCTTTAACTAAATATATACATATCTCAATAACAATATTCACAATTATGTTTTATATCTTCATGATTCTCTATAGGCCCCCTCAAGCTCAAAGCGGTGATGAAGTGACAACTGAAGTTGAGATTGAACGATGATAGATCAAGACGTGACAGAGATTGTAAGGCCCCGACTTGGCTGCCTAAGCCGCGGTCGATATCTCACGTCGCTTTGTCCATACACTGACCGAACCTCTCAAAATTTCACTCTTTATCTATATTATCGCCCATAGGCGAGGGCTAACTTAAATCTTAACTTAAGACTACCTTAGTCATTCCCTAGCTTAGATCATTTCAACTTATGCACAGCGGAGTAATATCTACTTAACCATTGGTCTACGACCAATATAATACTTGCCTGGTCGAATCACCTCAGCTAATGGTTAGTATACTCAACTACCAGCTAGCTCCAAGGTCGACACTGAACCCTTTCCAAGTCATACAAATCCGAGATTCCATTCCCCTAACCATTCTATCTAGATCTATGCAACATTGCTAGATCATACCTTTGCCACATCCACGGAGCTTGTTAGCTCATTGTCCCAGCTGACTTAGCTGTTTAGCTAGCTCATCCAGCTAGCTGAGCTGGACCACTTCACTAGAGGTTCCATCACTCTCTTCCAGCTGATAGAGCTGCG
Organism: Brassica oleracea var. oleracea; assembly: GCF_000695525.1. Classification (NCBI taxonomy): domain Eukaryota; kingdom Viridiplantae; phylum Streptophyta; class Magnoliopsida; order Brassicales; family Brassicaceae; genus Brassica; species Brassica oleracea. Next base: position 26,155,635 of record NC_027756.1, read on the forward strand.
AGGTAGCTTCGACCAGCTCCCCGTCTACTCGTACATCTCTCTTATACCTGCATAAACTCTTCCCTTTGGTACTTAGTCATTCAGCCAACCATCCCCGCAGACAAAGTACCTTTGGGAAGTCTTCAGCTACATTTCTGGCCACTTCCAAAAGTGCTCCAAAAATTAATTAAAATTCATGAAAACTCATGATAAATCCCAACAAAGAGATTCTCATAATCGGAATGCAATGAATCGACCCAGATCATATGGATCCCGATCATGATCACTCCGGCCAAGGCCATGGACATCATTCCTGAACCGTGGCCTTGCCAAGGCCATGGTTCAGTGCTATCAAGTCTCAAACGTATGCTCCCCTGGAGCCAAGTCCTCTCATGGACTAATAATGCCCTTCAGATCCTAAGGCAATCAACCAACCACCCTACATGACTCAGAACTGGTGAGTCTTCACATTTACCTAACCAGCCATGGAACCTTGTCCCAACGGAGCCGATCAGTCTCACAATACATCCGAGTCTCCTGGATAGACACTCATCATACCATCAGTCTTAGTCCAGACTATGGTTGATAGTATAAGCCATCATCATCCCTAACAGGCCATGCGGCCATTAGTTCTCCTTCACAACAGTTCTGATCACTCTGTTGCAACCGTCATGAAACCACTTTGGTGAAATGTCACGACTCTCCACCAATGTCCCATGATCGTGGCCATTCATATCCATCCAGAGATCACACTCTGATGGTTCAGGCCGTGATCAACACCAACCAAGTTTCCATATCCCGCTCCTTATGGAATGGCCGATGCAATGCATCCGTCCATCACACCATAAGGACATGTTATACCAACCATGATCCGTCCCCTTCCTCAACTACTAGATCCTTAGATCACATCACATTATATGTAGTTTTCAAGGGCGTGCCATGCTTGGCCAGGACCAATTCTACAAGATACATAAACATAAACCGGAAAGTAATCATAAACCGGTTACCTTATACATGATCTGACTAGATCATGTGCCTTCCCTTATCATGAACGTCCATGCTACTCCAAAGCACGCCTATATCAATCCTTATCATATACTTACAGTATTGATAAGATCTCTTCTTGGGTCGCACCAATGTTCCCATCCATGGAACTCGCATGAAACCAGTTTCTACACTGCATCCGCCTTCAAGGCTGTCTTGGCCTCTAAGAGTGGAGTCTGGCCTTCTCCCTTCTCTCCTGGTTATCTTCGTGTGTTCCTAAGACACATAGGAAGCCAAGGACGTGTTCATCCATGATCAAACACTACCCAAGGGTCGTGCATCACTTCCCCCTTCAGTGCCCATGAAACTGCCTTTCTACACACATCTGCCTTTTGTCTCAACCATTGGAAGTGGGATACGGCCTCCTATCTTCTTCCATAACCATTTGCGTGTGTTCTCAGGCCCTGGAGGATGCTTTGGGTGTTAATAACACGAATCAAAACCCATCAAAGCGTCGTTCATAACTTCCCCTTCGATCTCTACCAAAACTGCCTCTTTATGGCCTTTAAACCACTCTTGGTATTGGATCATGCAATCCGACCATCTCTTTCTTTTTCTCTGTTTTTCTTTGTGTTTCAGGGTTTAGGAGGAAGCCCTGGCGTGAATGCAAAGGAACGGACCTGCCTTCCTTATATAGGAGAAGAGGTGGTTACTTTTCTAACCATTGCCTCCCTTCGGTTTCATTTCTGTCCATTGATTTAATCAATGGTACAGATTGCACCCATTCGCCTACGGCAGTTACCAGACGTCCTGGAACTGTTAAACCACTCCTGGGCATGTCCAAAACAAGCCAACATGGATTGCCCTTGCTCCTGGCTCAATCCCAAGAGCCCACCAGCCCATCGGCACACACGGGCCACATGGCCCGGCCACTGTCCAGACCCGGCCCAACTGCCCGAGACCTGAACACTCAGTCCAGCTGAGTTGAGCTGATCCCCAACTGACCCAGCTGAGTGAGCTAGACCATCCAGATCAGGGAGCTTACCTACACTTCAGTGAGTTACACCGAGCTGCACTACACTTCACCTAGCTGGTCGAGCTTGCTTACCGCATCGCCCAGCTGTTATACACTGCGTCCAGCTTGCTTCCTTTATCTTCTTCAATCCTTCTAAGTCCCTTGGTCTTTTCCCAGACCTAGAATTAGTTTTTCCATGATCCATTCTGATCATTCACTTCATCGAGCTTCACCCGGACCTTGTCCAGCTACCGGCTCGCTTGTCCAGCTCCTTTGAGCTTGCCTCTGCCTTATTTTGGTTAAGTTCCAGCTATTTGATTCCCTTAACCACGTTTTGGACCATGATACGCTTGTCTTTAGGTCGTATGGCATGACTGGTGCGTCTCCTCGTACTAAGGTATATCCGGAAGATCCTATCCAGGGTCGGGGATGCTACAAGTCTCCCCCACTTGTGATGGATTCGTCCTCGAATCCAGTGGTGCTGACGTCCTGTCTCAAGACAAAAGGTTCCAACCGAACTCTTTGCATCCAGAACATGGAGCCTGCTCGTTTGGTTCTTGCTAACCAATTCGTTGCATCTCCCTCCTTATTCCTTCTCACTGATCACGTCTTGATCATCATATATACAAGTCTCCTCCACTTGATAGAGATTTAACCCAAAATCTTATCAAGTGGTCTATCCAGCACCCATACAAAGATATGACTTGTGTTACTGACCCAACTCTCTAGGTTGCGGTCCTAGTAGACACCAAGTCCATATCCCTCTTTAGAATGTCGTCTACTCTAGACTTTATTTTATTTTATTTTTTATATATATATATATTTTTTTCCCGGATCTTAGTCCATGACTAGATCAAATTCAGTCCCTAGGAACATACTGCATACTCAAGCCTTAGTAGATTCAACCAATCTCCAAACCACTCGATGCACCAGGCAAGTCCAAGCAAACATGTTCCAATCTTTAGGCTGCTCACTCTACCATGAGTCCTAACGGATTGTTCTGTTTTCCTTAAGTCATTCCCGGACACTAAGGTTTATGTTTCCAGTCAACAATTACTGGATCATTCCTTAACCGGCCACAGCCTTTCCTGGCTTGGCCATATTGCGATCTTAGTCCATACTAGACTAAACCGCCACCCACTTGACATCTGTCCATTACTGGACTTTGTCATAATTCGATCCTGGTCCTTTCATGGACTCGATCATATTCCGGTCTCGGTCCACTTAGGGACTCAACCGTTTCAACCCGACCATAGGCCCATCTCCGAATAGGTCGTCATGTGATCCTTGTCCCTTTCTGGACTTGATCATTCTTATTCCAACCTTAGGTCAATCTCCGACTTGGTTGTGATGTGATCCTCATCCCTCACTGGACTTGATCGACTTCAGCTCGGCCATCTCGGCAGGAGCCATACGATATGAACTTTTAGACATTGGGGCCACCCATGGCTCCAGTTCTGCTATGAACGGGTCAGCCCTATCAGGGGGAATGCCCTGTAGCACCCGAAACACGTCCTCGAAATCACTGACCAGCGGAATCCCGTCCGGGTCACGAGCCCCTTCAACCCCCTTAGTGGCGATTGTGGCCAAATAAGCCTCACAACCCTTCTCAAGCATCCTTTCCACTGGGATTGCTGATATCACTAAGAATCCAGAGGTCGGACGAATACCTTGGAACCTGATCGGGGGTCCACACCCTCCCTCAAACTGTACCATGCCCCAGTGACAGTCCAAGGTGGCCTGATTCTTTCCAAACCAATCCATGCTTAATATCACCTCGTGACTCTTTAGGCGGACACAACCAGATCATAGTCCATCCTGACTATATCCCATTTGGACTCGTCCGAGTAAGCCACCCCTGGTCCTTCTCTTGACTCGATTGCATACCGAACCTGGTCCACTCCCCACAACATTAGGTACCTAGTTGAGTAGGATCTCGGTTTAATCACACATTTGGAAAACGTCCCATACTATTCTCCAAAGTGTCACACTTCTGTGAACGTCCCATACCATTCACAAGAGTGTTTAAAATATACCTCAATCCTCATCATAATAAGATACATAACATCATGTTCTTTCCATGGTCCAATTCTTCTTGGAATTGATCCATTCCATTCAACTCGATTTAAGGAATCCTACCTTGACTTACACTGAGTCCAAGCTGATCTATCTGATCCCAAGCCCACTCATGTACTAGCCATGTAGCTTCTCCCTTAGACCAACATGAACATCGCATATGCTCACTTATTTTGAACGGCCACCAAGGAATAACACTAACCTCCAAGAGAGTGCTGCACGTTTCTTTCAACCTAAGCCACTCTCTGGTCCATGTTACTACCCTTATCCAGGTCGTCCATACAAAGATCTTGCATTGCGTCCATCGTCCAATCCGTCTATTGCTTCCAAATAACTAGATAACTAACCCTTCTGTTTTCAGGGTCTTGTCCTTGGAGAGTGCATCTTGGCTAAGCCGGCTCATCTTGGAACTTCCCCGTTCACAAGCATGAAACCCAATCTTACCTTAACTCTCACTTGGCTCACCACAACCAAGGTTCCAAGTCATCTTAGTTTTCAGAAATAATTTCGGTTTGGAACTAAACATCTTTGAGCACTGTCCTTAACAGGATCAAGCATGCTCTGATACCAACTTGTAAGGCTCCGACCCAGCTGCCTAAGCCGTGGTCGATACCTCACGTCGCTCGGTCCATACACTGACTGAACCTCTCAAAATTTTGCCCTTTATCTATATTATCGCCCATAGGCGAGAACTAACTTAGATCTTAGCTTAAGACTACATTAGTCATTCCCTAGCTTAGATCATTTCAACTTATGCACAGCGGAGTAATATCTACTTAACCATTGGTCTAGGACCAATATTATACTTGTCTGGTCGAATCACCTCAGCTAATAGTTAGTATACTCAACTACCAGCTAGCTCAAAGGTCGATCCTGAACCCTTTCCAAGTCATACAAATCCGAGGTTCCATTCCCCTAACCATTCTATCTAGATCTATGCAACATTGCTAGATCATACATTTGCCACATCCACGGAGCTTGTTAGCTCATTGTCCCAACTGACTTAGCTGTTTAGCTAGCTGAGCTGAACCACTTCACTTGAGGTTCCATCACTCTCTTCCAGCTGATAGAGCTGCGAGGTAGCTTCGACCAGCTCCCCGTCTACTCGTACAACTCTCTTATACTTGCGTAAACTCTTCCCTTTGGTACTTAGTCATTCAGCCAACCATCCCCACAGACAAAGTACCTTTGGGAAGTCTTCAGTTACATTTCTGGCCACTTCCAAAAGTGCTCCAAAAATTAATTAAAATTCATGAAAACTAATGATAAAACTCAACTAAAAGATTCCCATAATCAGAATCCAATGAATCGACCCAGATCATATGGATCCCGATCATGATCACTCTGGCCAAGGCCATCAACATCATTCCTGAATCGGCCAAGGCCATGGTTCAGTGCTATCAAGTCTCAAACGTATGCTCCTCTGGAGCCAAGTCCTCTCATGGACTAATAATGCCCATCAGATCCTAAGTCAATCAACCAACCACCCCACATGACTCAGAACTGATGAGTCTTCACATTTACCTAACCAGCCATGGAACCTTGTCCCAACGAAGCCGATCAGTCTTACAATACATTCGTGTCTCCTGGATAGACACTCATCATACCATCAGTCTTAGTCTAGACTATGGTTGATAGTATAAGCCATCATCATCCCTAACAGGCCATGCGGCCATTAGTTATCCTTCACAACAGTTCCAATCACTCTGTTGCAACTGTCATGAAACCACCTTGGTGAAAGGTCACGACTCTCCACCAATGTCCCATGATCGTGGCCATTCATATCCATCCAGAGATCACATTCTGATGGTTCAGTCCTTGATCAACACCAACCAAGTTTCCATCTCCCGCTCCTTATGGAATGGCCGATGCAATGGATCCGTCCATCACACCATAAGGACAGGTTATACCAACCATGATCCGGCCCCTTCCTCAATTACTATATCCTTAGATCACATCACATTATATGTAGTTTTCAAGGGCGTGCCATGCTTGGCCAGGACCAATTCTACAAGATACATAAACATAAACCAGAAAGTAATCATAAACCGGTTACCTTATACATGATCTGACTAGATCATGTGCCTTCCCTTATCATGGACGTCCATGCTCCTCCAAAGCACACCTCTATCAATCCTTATCATATACTTCCAGTATTGATATGATCTCTCCATGGGTCGTACCAATGTTCCCATCCATGGAACTCCCATGAAACCAGTTTTTACACTTCATCCGCCTTCAAGGCTGTCTTGGCCTCTAAGAGTGGATTCTGGCCTTCTCCCTTCTCTCCTGGTTATCTTCGTGTGTTCCTAAGACAAAGAGGAAGCCAAGGACGTGTTCATCCATGATCAAACACTACCCAAGGGTCGTGCATCACTCCCCCCTTCAGTTCCCATGAAACTGCCTTTCTACACACATCTGCCTTCAAGGCTGTCTCAACCATTGGAAGAGGGATCCGGCCTCCTATCTTCTTCCATAATCATTTACGTGTGTTCTTAGGCCCTGGAGGATGCTTTGGGTGTTAATAACACGAATCAAAACCCATCAAAGGGTCGTTGATAACTTCCCCTTCGATTTCTCGCAAAACTGTCTCTTTATGGCCTTTAAACCATTCTTGGTCTTGGATCATGCAATCCGACCATCTCTTTCATTTTCTCTGTTTTTCTTTGTGTTTCAGGTTTTAGGAGGAAGCCCTGGCGTGCCTGCAAAAGCACGGACTTTCCTTCCTTATATAGGAGAAGGGGTGGTTACTTTTCTAACCATTGCATTCCTTTGGTTTCATTTCTATCCATTGATTTAATCAATGGTACATATTGCACCCATTCGCCTATGGCAGTTACCAGACATCCTGGAACTGTCAAACCACTCCTGGACATGTCCAAAACAAGCCCACACGGATTGCCCTTGCTCCTGGCTCAATCCCAAGAGCCCACCAGCCCATCGGCACACACGGGTCGGCCACATGGCCCGGCCACTGTCCAGACCCGGCCCAACTGCCCGAGACCTGAACACTCAGTCCAGCTGAGTTGAGCTGATCCCCAGCTGACCCAGCTGAGTGAGCTAGACCATCCAGCTCAGGGAGCTTACCTACACTTCAGAGAGCTACACCGAGCTGCACTACACATCACCTAGCTGGTCGAGCTTGCTTACCGCATCGTCTAGCTGTTATACACTGCGTCCAACTTTCTTCCTTTATCTTCTTCAATCCTTCTAAGTCCCTTGGTCTATTCGGAGACCTAGACTTACTTTTCCCATGATCCATTCTGATCATTCACTTCATCGAGCTTCAGCCGGACCTTGTCCAGCTACCGGCTCGCTTGTCCAGCTCCTTTGAGCTTGCCTCTGCCTTATTTTGGTTAAGTTCCGGCTATCTGATTTCCTTAACCACGTTTTGGACCATGACACGCTTGTCTTTAGGTCGTATGGCCTGACTGGTGTGTCTCCTCGCACTAAGGTCTGTCCGGACGATACTATCCAGGATCGGGGATGCTACAGAGATGAAGAGAGGTGGAGATCCAATGATCTCTGTGTTTGTGAATGCAGCGGATCCAGTAACTGTGGTAGCGGAGACGGAGGAATGTTGCCGTCATGTTTGACGGAGAGACCGGAGGACATAAGATTTGTGTTTTTGACATTGGAAGCCTCATCTTGTTGACATCGTGAGATGGTTGGAGAGGAAGCACCTTGGCTTAGAAACAGAAAATAGAAGCTTGAAGTCTTATAGATTCAGAGGCTCGTTTGATGAGCTTGAATGATGGTAGAAAGCACTTTGGCTTGGCAACAAAACCATTTTTTTTTAGGTTTTCCTTTTTTGTGTTCTTTTCTAATATGTAAGAAATATAGAACAAAAAAAAACTTTTTTTTTCTTCAAAAAGAAGAAATAGATTCAGAGGTCTTTGGAGACATGAATAATAAGAAGCTCCATGGCTTTAAGGAAACCAAAACAAGAAGCATTAAGCTTTGATTTTGGAAGTGAAGCCACAATGGCTTAAGAATTATAAAGATAAAAAATGAGGCATGAATATAAAGAAGCACTAGGCTTGGATTCAGAATCTATGGTAGACTTGAATAATAGAAAGCTCAATGGCTTAGATTCAGAGGTTCACATGAACATGAATAGTGGAAGCATATAGCTTAACAGAAAATATAATAAAATGAAGCTCAATGGCTTGGTTTTTGGTTAAAAGCCCATCTAGCTTAACAACTTCTACTTGTTTGCATAGTCGTTGCCGAGGTAGTTGGCGGCTACATTCGGCACCGCATCTAAGTCTTGTGTCATGCTTCATTGAGCCATCAAAGCCCATATGTTAGAATCCTTCTGTGCAGGTATGTACCGCCCCGCTCCCCCGTCGTCCGAACTGGGTTTCCGAGAAAGTGTTATGGACACACGTCTACTCATTTTAGACGACCCAACGTGTCCCGTTACTGGTTCCATGAGTCATCAGATACATTTCCTTATATAAAATATCATCTACCCATATCCTTATACTTCTACATACAGTCCTAGTCCTTCGCACATGGGAAATGGAGAGGAGGGGATGAACAATTGGATTACTCAGTGAAATGTGTGGGAACCAAAATTCACACTGTCGATTTTCGTTAAATTAGGAAATCTAAGAAAACTTAACTTTCCCAGAGGTACCAAATTTCTGCTAAGCCAAACGTCAAGTAATCAAACAACGTAAACATACGAAATAATAAATTGACAGAAAAGAAAACAGATTAAGAAGATCTTATTACGAATCCGCGTAAGAGCGCTTAAAACTGGTAAAGCCTCGGCCACAAGAGTTGTCGTCGAGTTCCTAGTTCTAACGCCTAAGACTGAAAACCTAATTAAGTCTCAGCTCGATAATAAAAACGGTATGATGCCTAAATTGCTCTAGGTGCTAAATTTGATGTGTGTAAAAAGTTTTTTTTGGAGCGCCTCTCACCTTGGCATCCTTTATATACTCCTCCTAGGACGGTTTGGGCTTTCATTTTCTCCCTCCAGGTCGAGTTTATCTTCTTGCGGAAATATTCCATTTTTCTCGATCTTCAAAATTATCCCTTGAAACTTGACATTTATGTACGAACTTGAAATTTATCTTCTTTTGTGAATAACAGATAGACCGTCATAGTAACCTTGGGCTCAATTCCGTCCAAAATCATAAGTGGGTTTTTTAGCTGCCTCTTAGACCTTTTCGGGCCGTGTTTCGACTTAAAGTTCTTACGATTTCTTTGAAAGATCACCTTTGGTACGACGTCGGTTCTTTTAAAAATAACTCAAATTAATCGCATAGTTGAGACAACTAAGGTGTTAAGTTAACTGTTGTCGTTTTACACGATAAATTTGAACTCAAACGAGAAAACAATTCTTGGTGATTTTTATCGTAAAGTTCCAACGGTTACTCCAATTGAGTTTTAGCTATCTTTGGGTGATTCAGATGGTTGGGGAATGATGGCCGACCATTTTCCTGTTTCATTGTTTGTCTCCCGGAAGTCACTTGCCAATAGATTGGACTATCTATTCCGATAACTTCTCGTATAACTCTTTTAAACTTGTACGAGGCTTTTAGTGTTGATTTTCTACTTCTCTTTTTAGAAGAAATATTTTTCATGAACTTTTGGGCTTTGATTCCGTTGTGACCTATTTTGACCCCAACAGTTAGCCCTCCAGCTCATTAGAATCGTGAGCTTCTAGCGTGAGGTTCTAGCGAGCGATTAGGCGAGTTTAGACATGTTAGGAGGCATTTTCCAAAATTTCGAAGATGAATAGTAAATTTTCTTGCTTATAAGAAGGTGGAGTAAGTTTTCAAGTTCTTTACTTGCTCTCTTCCACAAGAAACTTCTCCAAGATAGAAAACCTTTCTTTTTTCCTTTTTCTCCTTGTTGTCTTTTTTTTTTTTTAAAAACATGCCTTCAACAAAAAGAGCTTCTAAGAATACCATGGCTCTTCATTCCAACCATGGGAGTGTTCATGATGACGATGAAGTTATCCCAAAGGCAGAATTTATGCCTCATTCCTTTGACTCCGAGGAGGCTGAGGCGTATTGGGTTGCTATGACAGCTCCTCCGGCTGAGTCATGGTATCTTTCTAGGCCTCCTCTTAGACGAGACCTTGACCTGCCAAGCAAGAGTTCATATCCATTCCTCGACACTGTACGAGAGTTTTGTCAAGTCCCCGACGAAGTGGAGTTCCTGATTCCAAAGCTTGGGGAACATGTTGACAATCCTCTGGAGGGTTACTTTACGTGCTGAGAGGCGCATCTTCTGCGCTGTCGTTTATGGTTTCCCATTCCAGAGGTCATCATCCAAACCTTGAACCGATTCGAGCTGTCGATATGCCAGATTACTCTCACTGGTTTACAAAATATCATCAGAATTTTGGTTTTAAGCTACGAACGGGGGATGACTCTCGATGCCGACTACTTCGAGGCTCTCTTGAGACCGTTATCGTCATCGGGACTTCTCATGTATCGCTTGACCCCTCGTCAGTAAATGCCGATATTCAAGAAGACGATTTTCAATGGGCACGAGTGGAGGAATTGTTTTTTCTTTGTCTGAATAAACGACGCGTCCTTTAAGGAGAGTTGTATCCCCATATTTCGTAGTGAATGGAGTCAGCATGGTACCTTGGTTGGATATCTGATTACTTTTTGTTTCGACAACATCTGACTTTGTATTTTCATTCTCCTTTTTTCAGTTCTTAACCCTCTTTGGCCGTTTCCCGAGGATTTGATCGTCGTGAGAGACTTTCTCCGGGGTGGTCCGTTCCATTGGACTTCCTTTTCTCCGAAGTGAGTTCATAAGGCGTTAGCGTATCATAGCTCATCCTCAGACGTTTGTAGAGGAAGAAACTGATCCGAACATGGACGGATTTGTTTCTCGCGATGTTCCCATGACAAGGGAGAGAGATAGGTCACCGAAGAACAAAGGGGTTGCACTTGATGACAATGATTTTAATGCAGAGGAGTTTCCGCTGTCCGGATGGGGTTCAAACTTCACTCCTGGTGACTGGAGTGGTACCAGTGACATTCCCCTCCCGGATTGCAACTTCGACGACTTCTTCGCCTCGCTTTCTCCGAACCTCGACCCGCCTCTAACTTTAGACAAGCTATCAAGGTCAAAAACATTTGCAGATGGTTCCGGATTGATCAATGGGGTTGGTTTTCTATCCTTTGTTAATTTTTGACACCAACTCCCTTTCTTAATATTGGAGAAATCTGCAGGGCATGCATGTGTTCAACTCGGCTCTTGAAGTGAATTACCGGGAGGCGCGTGTGGGAAACGAAATTCGCACTGTCGATTTCCGTTTAAATAAGGAAACTAGGAAAACCCTAATTTCCTAGAGGTCCCAGATATCTGCTAATACCACATGCCAAGCAATCAGAACACAAGAATAATAACGATAAAGTATAAGAAATCGAAAAGAGAGCAAAGTAGATCTTATTCCGGATTCGCGTTTGAGCGTTACAACAAGGTAAGAGCCTGGGCTACGAGAGCTGTCGGCAAGATTCCTAGTTCTAAAACCCTAAGACGGCAATAACCTAGTTGAGTCGCAGCTCGAATAACAAAAACGAAAATATGCCTAATTGCTCTAAGTGCTAAGTTTGCTCTGAGAAAAGTCCCCCCCTTGCCTCTCGCCTAGGACTCCTTATATACTGGCTCTTAGGTCGGTTTATCTTCTGCCCTTAAGCCGTCATATCGTAAAAATGGAGATATTCCATTTTTTC
>NC_027756.1:26167822-26168789 GCF_000695525.1 Brassica oleracea var. oleracea
AAAGGAAGAATCTATTTCGAAAAAGTATTTGTCGAAGAAGGTTTTCATTTTCTTCTTCGGACGTTTTGAATGTTAACTTCGTCGCAACCGTTTTTGACCCCAACACTTTCCTTATTGTGCAATGGAATTTACTAGCTTAGGCCACTCATCTTATTGATCAAGGGTGAACCTCATCCAGGTAAGTATCTTTCAGTGTTCGACCATTATCTTCTAATATACTAAGCCAAACAAAGCCTCTCAAATGACTCATATCTGGCCAATGCATATATGAATATTTTCTAACTCTTGTCCCCGACTTATCATGGTCAATGTCGTTGGAAAGTTAACAAAGTCAACTTGCCTTTAACATGTCTTCTTCTCATGGTGACAAGAGAAGTTCCGATGTTGAGATGGGCGAGGCCACCTCTCCGGCTCCGATTCCGACTTCTCCGGTAGAAGCGCCGGCTTGCGTTGCCGACCATCTCTACTTTCGAGAGAGACTAGTTAGTCACCAAGCCGAGAAGGAACAGCTTCGAGCCGGCGCCTAGTTCCCGTCCTCTTCTGCACTGGCCATTGCTCCGGGTCATGGGACCGAGGTCGTAACTCCGTGAGATACGGGAACTCACGCAGGCTCGGTCGTTCTGGATGCTTCGGCTTTACCTGCTGGATCATCCACGACTCCAATTCTCGTCGAAGATAAGGAGAGGGCTGCTGACTCTATGCCTCCTCCTCCGGCCAGGAAAGAGATCGTTCTATCGCTGCACGCTCCTAGTGTTGTTCCAGTTGCTCAGCCTAAGGGCCGTAAGAGGAAGTTTGTCAAGGGCGGTGACGGGGAATCTTCGCAGCAAGGAGACTCGAGCATAGCGTCGGGGCTTCGCGGAAAGGTTTGTCACTCACTTACTTTCTTGATTGTTACATATTTCTCTGAAAGACAAAGGATCCCTAACTTTCTTCTCGTTTCGCAGTTCATGTTGTTGATCGACGGGAT
>NC_027756.1:26168941-26169045 GCF_000695525.1 Brassica oleracea var. oleracea
ATCGAGAAGACGGCGAGTTCATTGCTTAAGGAGAAGAAAGCCAGGAAGGCCAAATCTTTGGAGGTTCGTCGTCTTCAGCGTCAGATTGAGAATGATGCAGGATT
>NC_027756.1:26169362-26171218 GCF_000695525.1 Brassica oleracea var. oleracea
GTGAGCTCTGAGGATGACTTTGGTTAGATCTCTTGCGGGAGATTTTTTTATGTTTGATATTTCGGCCTTAAATGGCCTCATTTCGTGTTTCGAGACTGGCCGTATGTGGCTTTGAATCCCTGCCGCTCTGCGGCTTTCTTTTTATGACAAGATGGTCGAGTTGCATTTTTCATAAGCTTACGTACGGCGTGGAAGAAAGGGTGATGAGTTGTCGTCTCATATCCTTCTTCGATGTGAAATGTTTTATTCGAGATCTATTTCGAGAGTTTTTCCGCGAGATATCGACTTTACGGGATATCTGAAGCTGTCGAATATAAACATAGAGGCATGGTTTTGGGATCCCATATCTTTTGGATATCATGCCTTGAGATGTTAGAGACCAGTGCGCTGGGTTTAGGGCAAGACCTAGGTTTACTTTCGGTTTTAAGATTTTATATGGTGACTAGCCGGCTATCGATTTATCTGTCGTGATTTTAACCTGATTCATGCCTATTTAAAGTCTGCGATAGGTTCTCGGCTTATATGGCTTTTTAGATATGAATCGAATTTTTAAGCCAACCGGAAGTGCTGGACCAAAATTTCGGGTTTCTTTTATAGCGATATTATCCTTGTGTCGGATGTCCGAGAGTCATCTTTGTGAGATGGCTGTGTCTGTTTAGGACGTTCAAGAGTTCGATGTGATCAGCACCGAACTTGGCGGCAGATGCCGTCGGTTAGAGTTTTTGCGCAAGATATGTGTTAAAATGTTCATCTTTTTTTTACGAAGTGTCCGTTTTCGTCGTTCGGAAGAAGTAACCCTCGAGGCATCTCTCGCGACGCCTCGCGATGCCAAAGGCTGCTTCTCCCTAACGGCTGATTTATTTTTGAAAATCGAAAATGTTTTGCGGATAAAAAATAATTTGCTTGGTTAAGATATGTCGGAAACATCGAATGCGTGGTCGGATGTTTTTGAGTTTGAGAGTATACGAGAATACGTATCCACTCCCCCCCTTTTTAATGAGGGGGGACAGCTGAATTTGCCTTTCGACAAACTGCCTACGTACTCCTTATGGAGATCAAGCCGTCTCGTAGTTCGGTCATTGTGAGTTGGTTTGTTTAGTGATAGTATTTTTTTAGATGCATCGCATTCCAGGTCCTTGGAATTTTTATGCCTTGCATGTTGGCTATTTCGTAGGAGCCCGGTCAGACGACTTTTTCGATTTTATAGGGTCCTTCCCAGTTTGCTCCGAGTTTTCCCACGTTTCGTTCATCGGTGTTTTGGAAGACTTTGTGAAGGACCAGATCACCTTGATTAAATCTTCGATTCCGAACGTTGGAATTGTAGTACTTTGCGGCTGCGTGTTGGTAATTTTGGATCCGGATGAGCGCTCGATATGGGAACCGAAATTCGCACTGTCGATTTCCGTTTAAATAAGGAAACTAAGAAAACTCTAATTTCCCAGAGGTCCCGGATATCTGCTAATACCACACGCCAAGAAGGCCTGTGTTCGGACTTTGCGGGTTGCCCATTTCTCGGTGGGCAGGTGTCCGTTGATAATGTAGTCTCTTCGCCTCGGGGTGGTACAGTGGAACCAGAGGACTCCCTCGAGTTCGTCGGCCCACCGGCCGTTTTTGGCCTCTAAGCGTTTCTTCAGTCCGTCGAGAATGGTTTTATTTCGCAGCCATAATCAGATTGCTCTGATTGCGGTTGTATTGTAAATTCTTCTTCTTCGTCATCTTGGCCTTCTATGAGGTTGACGACGATTGGTGGTCCGATGCTGGGGTGAAGATAAACTGAGATCCGTTATCGGTTACGATTTCATAAGGAACTCCATGCCTACAGATGATGTTTCTCCATACGAAACTTTCGACTTGGA
>NC_027756.1:26171388-26171778 GCF_000695525.1 Brassica oleracea var. oleracea
CGTGAGCCAAACGCAGCCCTGCGATGAGTGCTTCGTATTCGGCCTCGTTGTTTGAGGCGTGGAATTCCAGCCTGAATGACTGCTCTAAGATCTCGCTCGTCGGAGATGTGAGGCGAATTCTGATGCCTGATCCCTGCTTGGACAAGGATCCGTCGACGTGGAGGAGCCAAGTGGAATTTAGTTCCTCGTTGGTTATGGTCTCTGTCGGTAGTTCGACCAAGAAGTCTGCAAGCACTTGTTATTTTGCGCTTGTTCTCGGTCGGTACTCGATATCGTACTCGCTCAATTCGACCGCCCATTTGGCCAACCGACCCGATTGACTCGGGCTATGCAGAATCGTCCGTAGGGGAAAAGTCGTGAGGACGACGATCGTGTGGGATTGGAAATATG
>NC_027756.1:26171875-26172486 GCF_000695525.1 Brassica oleracea var. oleracea
CTTCCCGCTTATTCTTCGGTGAAGCCATCTCGATCAGTGCGTTGATCTGTTTTGGATTAGCTTCGATACCGCATAATGTGATTAGGTAGCCGAGGAATTCCTCTGATGCTACGACAAACCTGCATTTTGTCGGGTTGAGCTTCATGTTATGGGAATTTAGCTGCGCGAAACATTCCTCGATATGTGAAACGTGATCCTTTGCTTGGAGGGATTTAACGAGCATGTCGCCGATATAAACCTCCATCGTTTTACCGAGTTTTTTGAAGAACATACGGTTCACGAGTCGTTGGTTAGTTGCGCCAGCGTTTTTGAGGCCGAAGGGCATTACCTTGTAGCAATAGGTTCCGCGATCGGTATTGAATGCAGTCTTCTCTCGATCGTCAGGGTTCATCATAATTTGATTGGAACCTGAGAAGGCGTCCATGAAAGACAGAAGTTCGTTACCCGCCGTTGCTTCTACTAATCGATCGATATGTGGGAGAGGGAAACTATCTTTTGGACAGGCCTTGTTTAGGTCGGTAAAATCCACGTAAACTCGCCATTTTCCGTTTTTCTTTTTGACTACTACAGGGTTAGCGAGCCAGTCTGGATACCTCACTTCCGTTATTGAC
>NC_027756.1:26172634-26173941 GCF_000695525.1 Brassica oleracea var. oleracea
TGACGAGCCTTCCAGAAGAGTTCAGCCGAATCTTGACTTCGCGAATCCTGGTTGGAGATCTTTTTCTCCGCTTTTCTAGGATTGATCTCGAGGTCTGGTCTTTTTGTTTTTGTTCTGCGGCGTAACCCACCTGTGATACTCTTGGGTTTCCCCATATTACCTCGAATCCGTTAGGGGTTGGGCATTTCAGGCAAAGATGGTACGTTGATGGGATGGCACGCATGGTGTTCAACCATAGTGTTCCCATGATAACGTTGTAAGATGCGGGACAGTCAACGACTAGAAACTCTGTAACTCTTGTCACGGTTCCGGCTTTGACTGTGAGATTAATCAACCCGTAGGCCATGGTCGTTTCTCCCGAAAGTCCCAGTAGTGGGCTAGGGTATTTCACGATTTCGGATTGATCGATCCCCATTTTCTCGAGAGTATCTTTGAAGATGATATTGGCCGAACTTCCGGTGTCGATTAGCACCCTAGCGACGTCGACATCTCGGATCGTCAGTTCGATAACAAGGAGATCGTTTCGAGGTTTGGCTCGATCGGCCGTTGCTCCCCCCGTGAACGAGATGATGTTCACGCACGTTGAGTCTTGCATATCGTTCCTGATCGTTGAGTGGCTTTTGCGGGTTAGATTGATCTGTAGGTCCCCCTCCTTCTGGCGCCAAACTGTGTAACCGAAATTCGCACTGTCGATTTCCGTTTAAATAAGAAAACTAGGAAAACCCTAATTTCCCAGAGGTCCCGGATATCTGCTAATACCACACGCCAAGCAATCAGAACACAAGAATAACAATGATAAAGTATAAGAAATCGAAAAGAGAGAAAAGTAGATCTTATTCTGAATTCGCGTTTGAGCGTTACAACAAGGTAAGAGCCTGGGCTACGAGAGCTGTCGGCGAGACTCCTAGTTCTAAAACCCTAAGACGGCAATAACCTAGTTGAGTCGCAGCTCGAATAACAAAAACGGAAATATGCCTAATTGCTCTAAGTGCTAAGTTTGCTCTGAGATAAGTCCTCCCCAAGCCTCTCGCCTAGGACTCCTTATATAATGGCTCCTAGGTCGGTTTACGCTTTTCCTCTTCTGCCCTTAAGCCGCCATAGCATAAAAATGGAGATATTCCATTTTTTCCGATCTTCGTAATTATCTTCAAGATTTCGTATTTATCCGCGGAAACTAGACATTTATCTTTCTTTGCGAACCAAGCGTAAACCGTCATGCGGCTTACGGGAAGTTGGTTAAGAAATCGTAAGTTGGGCTTCGAGTCATGTCTTAGGTCCCTTTGGGCCGTCTTCTGACTCGAAGCGTT
>NC_027756.1:26174302-26179563 GCF_000695525.1 Brassica oleracea var. oleracea
GCTCGGTCGCTATGTAGCGATCGAGCGGAACGGACTCTCGGTCGCTGGGTAGTGACCGAGCTTCGGCTTGGTCGCTACGTAGCGACCGAGCTTTGGCTCGAGCTCGGTCGCTACGTAGCGATCGAGAGGAACACGCGTTCGGTCGCTGCGTAGCGACCCTTTTCGAGCTCTTGTCCGATGTCTTGTGTTTCCTCCGCAAAGCTTTTTGTAAGGAAGAATCTATTTCGAAAAAGTAATTGTCGAAGAAGGTTTTTCGTTTTCTTCTTCGGACGTTTTGAATGTTAACTTCGTCGCAACCGTTTTTGACCCCAACAGCGCGTGGACCCACCGTTTTAAGGCCGATCAGGCGGAGAAGGAGATCTCCCGAATGCCAAGGCGCTTCGTCGTGCAGAGTTTGGAGAGAAGTTCCAACATAGATTATCTAACTGTCAGTTGTTGTTGTAAGCTTCAGTTTGTTGGTTCAGTCATGTTCTGAATAGAACCAATTGATGATATCTTAAGTTACTCTATGGATCAGATGGCTAAGCTCTTGTATAGTTCAGTTTAGTTTAGGTTTTGGATTGAATCAGTCTAATGGAACTGTTAACTAATCTGACATGAGCTGATTAGAATTAATCCGAACTATATTAATTTTATATAAACTGAATTGATCTTGGTTTGATCTTGACTAAACCAAGATGAACTATCCTCGAACTGAAATGATAAAGCTTATCCTGAACCGAACTAGTCTGATTTAAGGTTCTTCTTCACAACCGAAATATTGGATTAATTATCATCTATACTGAACTGCTCTGTTCCAGGTCAGTGGTTGAGATAATCTTAAAAGATCACACCTGTTCATCCAGTAGAACAGTGTCCTGTCTTGGTTCAGTTCGTCGAAGAGATTGAAATGACCAGTCGGATCATGCCTTGTCCTCATTCTATTTTAGGAGTGATCAGCAAGTGGTGAATGTTTAGTTTGAGCTCGTGTCTAGTCTTCCTTAGTCAATCTCATGGATTCAAAGGTGAGTCTAGATAGATAAGTGAAGACTTATGAATGAGGTTGAATGGTTGAAAGTATTTATTATAGATGATTGTCTCTTGATAAATAATGAATTGGTGAGGTGTTTACTTAGTGTAAACACTTAATAAATATTTATGAAATATTCTCTGAGGTTTATTCCGAGCCTTAGTACTTGTTCTTAAGTACTAATATATATATATGAACAAGTATGGAAATATTAATCATGTGAAGTCTTTATAAACATGTCTTCCAAAATATTCTCGTATGAATGATTATTATCGTGAATTGGTCCTTTGATATGGAACAAGGTCACGAAGACAGGATGATGGGGTCGCACCTTGAGGCCGTGTAGCTGCATGCAACGTTAGATGTTCGATCTTGGAATATCTGATGACGATGATGGTGATGCTAACTCGCTAGACTCATTTAGCCTTTGTGGTTTCTTGGGTTTGGCATATATATATGTATAGTTATATGAGTGATATGAAAGACGGGAATAGGAAGCGTGGTATAAGATTATATTCACAATAATGGAAGGATATGCCTTACATATAAATATTAGTTATGGAATATGTTTCCACTGCATACAAATGGAGTTGATTGCTCGGGATGCTATCGATATGTTGTTGGGGTGAGAGTTTAGACTCACTGAGTAAAGTAGTTACTCATGAGTCATTTATGGTGCAGGTAACCATTAGACGGGAAACCTTCTGAGACGAAACGACACCAACACCAACAGAGCTCGCTTAAGAGATTCCTCACGAAGTTTCTTCTCCCATAAGTCTCCAGAAACTCCATTGTTGATCCACCTAAATACAGAAAGAAAGAAGAAGATGAGATGAACGCTCGTAATCCGAAGATTGCCATGGTTGAAGAAGAGCTCAACAATCAGTCTTAGTTTTAGTTTCTTTGTTACCAGCCCAATTACACCAATTCCAAACCCAACACTCAAAATACAAATAACCAATTTAGAAGCCCAAAAATATATCGTACAAGCCCAATCATGAAGAATCAGAAAAAAGCAACAAATCTTCTATAGAGTTGGACACGTGACGAATTCTTCCTCCCCTATTTAAATGATGTGGCAGTAAGAGAAAAAAGAAAAAGTCTACTCTATATAATAAGATTATCTACTATAAGAGAAATTTAATCAATTTTGTAAAAAATATGATAAGATTTTTCTGGGTTTTTTCTAAGTCAACTTGTTCATTGGTTAATAATGGGTTTGTGGATTTTATCGGATTTAAATTAATAAATTTTCATTAAATCTGAATTTTGTAGAACTACATATCAATTGATAAATTTTTTGATAGAATACTACATGAAGAACATAAACCAGTCCAGATTATATACGGCCACCGAGTTTACCGGTTTGACTGTGGGTCTGGATCAGATATAAAATACTGCTTATATCTTATTTCATCAATAAACCATATATATACCCCACTAAAAGGAGTTAAATCATTTGTAAAAATAGAATGTTTTCTTTGCACCAATTAAATGTAGATGCATTATTAGTCCTCAACGTTCGGTTCGAGTATTGTTTTGGGTGTTTTGGTTCTATAAATTTAGGAACCGTTCAGGTATTTACAAAGTTTGTTTGGTTTGGTTTCAGTTAGGTTATTTTGTTCTTTTTGTTCGGTTCAGCAGCTAAGTTGGGAACCAGTTAATATGTAAAAAAATATGGGTCCAATTCATTTATGGTTTGATTCTTATATTCGGGTAATTACAGATTTATAGTTAAATTATTGGATAATTTGAGATTTTCAGTTTAAATTATTAGGATAATTTGGTTTACTAAGTAATTGAGTTTATAAATAGTATTTTTATGATATTTGATTCTTTAGAAATTAAATATAATTAATATTTTTAAGTAAATAATTTGTATTTGAAAAATTAATGCATCCATTTGGTTTTCGGTTCGGTTTCAAGTTTTTGGATTTAGAAATATATGATTTGCGGTCATTTATGAATTCATTTCAATTTTTGTTTCGTTTTTTTTTTCAGTTTGGTATGGTTCGGTTCATGGTCCCAAATAAGTGTTCCTAAATCAATAAACTACATATAGAGAAATTCATTAAAAATTTATTAAACTTTGGAAACAAACCGGGCCTTCAAAAACTAGTACGTTATTATAATTAGAAAGAGGAATTAAACAACTAAAACTAATTTATTATGCCAACTTCTTATTCTGAAAATCAGGCTAGAGATCCTCTACTTTCACATGGTAGTTTCTTAGAGAGCCTTGAGGATATCCTCGGCGCTAGAAACCGTGAACTCGCCACCTGTTTCAATGTTGGCGACAGTCACCTTGAGGTTATCGAGCAACATAGCAAATCTCCTTGTCCTAATACCAAGACCTTTGTCCTTAAGGTCAAGCTCCAGTCCGAGGAGCTTTGTGTATTCTCCTGAGCCGTCTGAGACAAACTTGACATGCTTGTTCTCTGGGAATGTCTTTCCCCATGCTTTCATCACATACGGATCATTCACTGCAACAAAATCCATGCAAATGATGTCTTATAAATTCTTAGCAACCAAAACAAACTTTACATAGATTTCACAGATTCGATACCCAAGAACCGACATGACATAGAAACATATCTAATACTTACTGCCATAGTAAACGACATGACATAGAAACATATCTAATACTTACTGCCATAGCATATTATCTCATTAACACCCTTTGCTTTCAGCTGGTCCGCTTTCTCAATGAAACTAGGCACATGCTGCAAGCTAATTCACGGAAAAGGGAAAGATAAATAATTAAGAAAATCGAAACAGGATGAATTAGCTTAGATCCATTAACTACAATGAAAAGGGAATGTCTGTAGAATTTTACCTGCAGGCGGAAGTGAAAGCACCGGGGACACCAAAGAGAATGACCTTCTTACCAGCCAAGAGAGAGTGAACGGTGACCGTCTGGAGCTGATCGTTCTCGTCAAAGAGGAAAATTTTTCCGTCTGGTAAAACACTACCGACAGCAATCGGAGCCATGAAGGAGATCGGTGTCTAAAGGAGCAAATGGATTTGAACAAAAAAATGTTAGTACACAAAGAAAAGAGGAAATGAAAGAGTCTATAGAGATGGGCTTCAAGGAGATGAATATATATATAGGGGGTTAGAACAATTTTTCGGTTCTTTTCATAAGTTCACTTTAATATAATTATTAATTGATTTATAAAACTGTATTGACTGCGGTTTTTTAGCCGTAAAAACTGACAAACTTACCAGAAAGTAAACATTTTCTAAAATTAGATTTTTATGAAATGTTTTTATTAAATTTCGGAAATCGTTTTAAATATTTTAAAGTTTTCCAAGATTCCTAAGGAGGGGTTAGTGGGAGATTGATTTTTAAAGAGTTGAGAATTTAAAGATTCTAGTGTTATTGGTAACATCTTATTATATATTAAAACAGAAGTCGCAACTTTGATTTATGTGTGATTTTTTAAAAAATGGATCCAGACTTATTTCTATAAAGTCATGTTACATTTAATCTCTAATCTTATCATTTAAATTTTGGATCTACCATAAATTTTTATTGGGCTATCAATAATTGGATTTAAAGAATAGATGATCCATTGGATTAATAGATAGTATAAATTAAATAGATATAATTTAATGTTGTAATACTATACCTCCATATGTTAAATATTTAAATATTTGTCGATATTTTCTTTTAAAATTATAAAGTTTTTTTTTAAATAACAAAAATTATAGTATCTAACAATGATTAATCTTTACTACCTTAAACCAATGAAAACAAATTTTAAACTATATAGTTTATTTCAAAAATTAAACAAAAACCAAATGTTTAATTATTTACTCGATCATATATATCTATGAAGAGAAAAGTTTAATTTTTTAAAAACTTTCTAAATTTGTGAAATGTTACAATATCTTTGAATATGACAATAAAACAATATTTTACTAATTTTATATATATATAGTTACAATTTTAATATTTAATGTTGTAATAGACCTCCATATGTTAAATATTTAAATATTTGTCGATATTATCTTTTAAAATTATAAAGATTTTTTTTTTAAATAACAAAAATCATATTATCTAACAATGATTAATCTTTACTACCTTAAACCAATGAAAACAAATTTTAAACTATATAGTTTATTTCAAAAATTAAACAAAAACCAAATGTTTAATTATTTACTCGATCATATATATCTATGAAGAGAAAAGTTTAATTTTTTAAAAACTTTCTAAATTTGTGAAATGTTACAATATTTTTGAATATGA
>NC_027756.1:26179640-26181782 GCF_000695525.1 Brassica oleracea var. oleracea
ATATATATATATATATATATATATATATAAAAAGACACACATACATAATATGAAAGTTTAAAACAACCTATCCAATGAAAAAAATATACCGTAAACTTATTATGTTTTAAAAATTGATAGACATATATGTTATAATATATACCAATTTAGAATTGAAAACTAAATATTTATATAAAAATAAATGAAAACAAAAATCCGCGCGGTTGCGCGGGTCGAGATCTAGTGATTCATAAAGTTCTAAAAAGTTTGGTGTTATTGGTGTGGTGGTTTTACAATTCCATATAAATCTTTTGTTATTCAAAAAGTTAAGTATTTTTAGATTTTGTAATTCTATTAAACTATGGTGTTATTGGAACAATGATTCATTACATTTTAACTCATAACTTTCAAAATACTAGAGTTAACCCATGTATTCCCAAAAGTTGAGATGACAAAATCAATATCTATTTATCAAACATGCAAATATGATACGTGAGAAGCATTATCAATTCCATATAATCTCTTTTATCAAACATGCATATATATGACTATGAAATAGATTCCATGAACAGTCACACTACAACACATCAAAATGATAAACCCAGAATTTTTATCCATAGAAAAACTATGAAAGAGATTCCACAGTCAGACAGCACATCAAAATGATAAATCCAGAAAATAACACCATCGCAAATGAAAATGAGTTATAAATAGTTGTGAGTAGGCTATAATGATTTTTTTGAATTCCATTAAAACCTTGGTTTCCTCTGAATTCCATAGGCTATGAGCTGATTTTTTCTCTTTATCACCCATTGCAATCTTATGTGAAGTTAATCAATATTAGTAAGAACATACACACAAAAATATTTATCACAAACAAACAGGTAAACATCAAGGTTCTTGCTACTAGTCTATGAAAATAAAATAATGAAACCAAACGTAAACTTGAAAGCAACAGATATAACAATCAAACCATTTTAATACATGATATAATGAAAAACAGAGAAATAGATCATAAAAAAAGAGATAAGAAAAGTGAGAACCAGAGACTTGTATTATCTTGTGAGCTTTGATGATGAATAAAAAGCAAAGAACAATTCTAGGACCCTCCTTTTCTTTATACACAATTAAACATACCTTATTTTGAATATATTATATGGAAAATAGATAAACAATAATTGACAAAAGTTAACATAAATCACAATAAGTCATCGCCAATCAAACCAAAAGAATATATGGATTCTATAAATATATGAAGACATATTGACAGAATCAATGAAAATATTTAGAGAATTAAAATCCACTAACCCCCCCTCCCCCCCCCACCAAAAAATTACTTTTGGTGTTTTTTAGGTTGGGGGGGGAGGGGGAGGGAAAGAATTGTTGCTTTTCCACGATTCCCAAATTTCCAACACTATTTGTTTTTATGTCAAATTTATGTTATTCATGTAACAAATTATAAATATTTTTTAATTTAGCTATTGTATATTATAAAAATGGATTATTTATTTTGTACCTGAATATTTTTAAAATTTATAAATTTAGAATGATATTTAGGAGTTAATCATGCATAGGATCTACGTGATCTATATATTTGGAAAATAATAATGACAAAGTAGTTTATCTAGATGAGAATAAAGTACTAATCATGTAAGACCCGATCCCGGCCGACTAGGCTGCGGTCGATGCCTTACGTCGCTCGGTCTATACACTGACCGAACCTCTAAATATTTTGCCCTTTATTTAAAAATATCGCCCATAGGCGAGGGCTAACTCAGATCTTAGCTCAAGACTACCTTAGTCATTCCCTAGCTTAGATCATTTCAACTTATGCACAGCGGAATAACATCTATCATCCATTGGACTAAATCCAGTCTAACACTTGTCTGGTCAGATCACCTCAGCTACTGGTCAGTAAACACAACTGCCAGCTAGCTCCAAGGTCGATCCTGAACCTAGACCAAGTCATACAATCAGAGGTTCCGTTCCCCTAAGCCATTCTATTTAGATCTATGCAACATTGACAGATCATACCTTTGCCACATTCCCAGAGCTTGTTAGCTCATTGTCCCAGCTGACTTAGCTGTCTTAGCTAGCTCACCCAGCTAGTTGAGCTGAACCACTTCACTTGAGGTTTGCTGCTCCGTTCCAGCTGATCGAGCT
>NC_027756.1:26182529-26184856 GCF_000695525.1 Brassica oleracea var. oleracea
TAGTGTACCAGACTATGTCCAATGGTCTGCAGTCCCCACCTGTTACCTCATCAGGGGCGTCCATGCTCCTCCTAGCACGCCTTCATCAAACCCTTATCACATACTCCCAGTATTGATAAGATCTAACCATGATTCGTGCCCATCACTCCTTCCATGGAACTTCCATGAAACCAGTTTCTATACTGCATCCATCTTCAAGGCTGTTCATGCCTTTGAGAGTGGAGTCAAGCCTTCCCCCTTCTCTCCTAACCAATTGCGTGTGTTCCCAAGACACAGAGGAAGCCTTAGACATAATCATCCATGATCAATCACCATCCAAAGGTTGTGCATCACTTCCCTCCTTGTTTCCCATGAAACTGCTTTCCACACCAATCTCCCTTTAAGGCTGCATTGGCCCTTGGGAATGGATTCCGGCAAACTCCCTCCTTTCCTCACCATTTGCGTGTGTTCACAGGCTCCAGATAAGGCTTTTGGTGTTGTTAACATTGATCAAAACCGTTCAGAGGGTCGTTCTGAACTTCCCCCATGATCTGCCCCAAAACTGTCTCTTTATGGCCTTCACACCACCATGGGTCTTGGATTGGAAATCCGACCAACTCTCTGTATTTTTCTCTAGATTCTCTGTGTTTCAGGGTGTAGAAGGAAGCCCTGGCGTGCCTGCAAAGGCACAGACTTGCCTTCCATATATAGGAGAAGGGGTGGTTACTTCTTAACCATTGCATCCCTTGGG
The DNA here is from genome assembly GCF_000695525.1 of Brassica oleracea var. oleracea. Classification (NCBI taxonomy): domain Eukaryota; kingdom Viridiplantae; phylum Streptophyta; class Magnoliopsida; order Brassicales; family Brassicaceae; genus Brassica; species Brassica oleracea. The sequence continues at coordinate 26,183,260 of NC_027756.1, forward strand.
TATCATTTCTAGCTATTGATTTAATCAATGGTACAGATTGCACCCTTTCGCCTATGGCAGTTACCACATGCCCTGGAACTGCCAAACCACTCCTGGACATGTCCAAAACTATCCCACACCAGCTGCCCATGCCCCTGGCTCAATCCCAAGAGCCTACTAGCCCATCGGCACACACGGGTCACCCACATGGCCCGACCACTGTCCAGACCCGGCCCAACTGCTCAACACCTGAACAATCAATCCAGCTGAGTTGAGCTGATCCCCAGCTGATCAAGCTAAGTGAGGTAGACCATCCAGCTCAGGGAGCTGACCTATACTTCAGTGAGCTACACCGAGCTGCACTTCACTTCACCTAGCTGGTCGAGCTTGCTTACTGCATCGCCCAGCTGTTATACACTGTGTCCAGCTTGCTTCCTTTATCTTCTTCAATCCTTCTAAGTCCCTTGGTCAATTTCCAGACCTAGACTTAGTTTTCCCATGATCCATTCTGATCACTCACTTCATCGAGCTTCACCTGGATCTTGTCCAGCTACCAGCTCGCTTGTCCAGCTCCTTTGAGCTTGTCTCCTTCTTGGATTAGCTATGCCTTGGCTTCCTGATGCCCTTAACCTTACCTTCAGGCCATGATATACTTGTCTTTAGGTCATATGACCTGACTGGTGCGTTTCCTCGCACCGCAGTCCGTAATGACGATCCTATCCAGGATCGGGGACAAGTCTCCCCTACTTACGAAGGATTCGTCCTCGAATCCAGTGGTGTTAACCTCTTGTCTCATGACAAAGGTTCAATCCAAACTCCTTTGTACCCGGAACATGGAGCATGCTCGATTGGTTCTTTCTAACCAATTCGTTGCATCTCCCACCTTGTTCCTTCTCACTGACCACGTCCTGGTCATCATATACACAACAAGTCTCCCCCACTTGATAGATATTTAATCAAGTGGTCCATCAAGCACCCATACAAAGACATGACTTGTGTCACTTGACCCAATCTCCAGGTTGCGTTCCTAGTAGACACCAAGTCTATGTAGAACACTTCAGTTCCATGACTAGATCAAATTCAGTACCTAGGAACATACTGAGTACTCAAGTCTTAGTAGATTCAACCAATCTCCAAGCCACTCGATGCACCAGCCAAGTCCTAGCGAACATGTTCCAATCTTTAGGCTGCTCACTCTACCATGAGTCCTAACAGATTGTTCTGTTCCCTTAAGTCCTTCCTGGACAATAAGGTTGGACAATAAGGTTTATGATTCCAGCAATTCATCAATTCTGGGTAAAGGGTCCTTGTTCTTCCCAGTCACCCTGTTCAAACCCCTATAATCAATGCACAACCTAAAGCTACCATCATTTTTCTTAACAAATAGGACTGGTGCTACCCAAGGTGATACACTAGGGCGTATGAACCCCTTCTCAACCAACTCCTCAAGTTGCTTCTTCAGCTCTGCCATCTGAGCTGGTGCCATTCTATATGGACTTTTAGATAATGGGACCGTTCCAGGTTCCAATTCGTTCCAGGTTCCAATTCAATGATGAATGGGTCAGCCCGATCAGGGGGAATGCCCTGTAGTGCCCCAAACACATCCTGAAATTCCCGA
>NC_027756.1:26184933-26186014 GCF_000695525.1 Brassica oleracea var. oleracea
ATAACATTTACCTCCAAGAGAGTGCTGCACGTTTCTTTCAACCTAAGCCACTCTCTGGTCCATGTTACTTCCCTTGTCCAGGTCGTCCATACAAAGATCGTGCATTGCGTCCATCATCCAATCCGTCTATTATTCCCAAATAACTAGATAAACTAACCTTTATGTTTTCAGGGTCTTGCCGTGGAAGAGTGTATCTTGGCTAAGCCGGCTCATCTTGGAACTTCCCCGTTCACAAGCATGAATCCCAAACTTACCTCACTCTCACTTGGCTCACCACAACTTAGGTTCTAAGTCATCTCAGTTTTTGGAAATAATTTCGGTTTGGAACTCAACATCTTTGAGCACTGTCCTTAATAGGATCAAACATGCTCTGATACCAACTTGTAAGACCCGATCCCGGCCGACTAGGCCGCGGTCGATGCCTTACGTCGCTCGTCTATACACTGATCGAACCTCTAAAAATTTTGCCCTTTATTTAAAAATATCGCCCATAGGCGAGGGCTAACTCAGATCTTAGCTCAAGACTACCTTAGTCATTCCCTAGCTTAGATCATTTCAACTTATGCACAGCGGAATAACATCTATCATCCATTGGACTAAATCCAATCTAACACTTGTCTGGTCAGATCACCTCAGCTACTGGTCAGTAAACACAACTGCCAGCTAGCTCCAAGGTCGATCCTGAACCTAGACCAAGTTATACAATCAGAGGTTTCGTTCCCCTAAGCCATTCTATCTTGATCTATGCAACATTGACAGATCATACCTTTGCCACATTCCCAGAGCTTGTTAGCTCATTGTCCCAGCTGACTTAGCTGTCTTAGCTAGCTCACCCAGCTAGTTGAGCTGAACCACTTCACTTGAGGTTTGCTGCTCCGTTCCAGCTGATCGAGCTGCGAGGTAGCCTTGCCCAGCTCCCCGTCCACTCGTCCAACTCCCTTATACCTGCATAAACTCTTCCCTTGGGTACTTAGTCATTCAGCCAACCCTCCCCACCGACTAAGCAACCTTTGGGAAGTCTTCAATAGTAACTGATATGCATCTGGCCCTTCTTAGCCCATGCATCATCCAATACCCGTAC
>NC_027756.1:26186809-26187881 GCF_000695525.1 Brassica oleracea var. oleracea
GCCACCTTGACCATCTCGAAATCAATCAGATAAAAATCCCCAAATACCATGATAATTCATGATAATTCACCACTAAGAGGATTCCAAAGTCAGATCGCCATAAATCCATCAGGAAGTAGGAGATCCGGACTTAGCTGCCAAACCAAGGCCATGGAGGGTTCTTCTGAACCGGCCAAGCCATGGTTCAGTGCTACTATGTCTAATCATCAATCTCAATCATAAGAAGAAGAAATAATATGATTAATAATTATAAAACAGAGTAAGGTGTAACTGTAGGACCAGATCAGCCAATAGTGTACCAGACTATGTCCAATGGTCTGCAGTCCCCACCTGTTACCTCATCAGGGGCGTCAATGCTCCTCCTAGCACGCCTTTATCAAACCCTTACCACATACTCCCAGTATTGATAAGATCTAACCATGATTCGTGCCCATCACTCCTTCCATGGAACTTCCATGAAACCAGTTTCTATACTACATCCATCTTCAAGGCTGTTCATGCCTTTTAGAGTGGAGTCAAGCCTTCCCCCTTCTCTCCTAACCAATTGCATGTGTTCCCAAGACACAGAGGAATCCTTAGACATGATCATCCATGATCAATCACCATCCAAAGGTCGTGCATCACTTCCCTCTTTGTTCCCCATGAAACTGCTTTCCACACCAATCTCCCTTTAAGGCTGCATTGGCCCTTGGGAATGGATTCCGGCCAACTCCCTCCTTTCCTCACCATTTACGTGTGTTCACAGGCTCCAGATAAGGCTTTGGGTGTTGTTTGTTAACAATGATCAAAACCGTTCACAGGGTCGTTCTCAACTTCCCCCTTGATCTGCCCCAAAACTGTCTCTTTATGGCCTTCACACCACCATGGGTCTTGGATTGGAAATCCAACCAACTCTCTGTATTTTTTCTCTGGATTCTTTGTGTTTCAGGGTGTAGAAGGAACCCCTGGCGTGCCTGCAAAGGCCCGGACTTGCCTTCCATATATAGGAGAAGGGGTGGTTACTTCTTAACCATTGCATCCCTTCGGTATCATTTCTGGCCATTGATTTAATCAATGGTACAGATTGCACCCT
>NC_027756.1:26187962-26196872 GCF_000695525.1 Brassica oleracea var. oleracea
GATCACACCCTTTCGCCTCTGGCAGTTACCACACGCCCTGGAACTGCCAATCCACTCCTGGACAAGGCCAAACAAGGCCCAGACTGATTGCCCACGCCCCTGGCTCAATCCCAAGAGCCCACCAGCCCATCGGCACACACGGGTGACCCACATGGCCCGTCCACTGTCCAGACCCGGCCCAACTGCCCAACACCTGAACACTCAATCCAGCTGAGTTGAGCTGATCCCCAGCTGATCTAGCTGAGTGAGCTAGACCATCCAGCTCAGGGAGCTGACCTATACTTCAGTGAGCTACACCGAGCTGCACTACACTTCACCTAGCTGGTCGAGCTTGCTTACTGCATCGCCCAGCTGTTATACACTGTGTCCAGCTTGCTTCCTTTATCTTCTTCAATCCTTCTAAGTCCCTTGGTCAATTTCCCGACCTAGACTTAGTTTTCCCATGATCCATTCTGATCACTCACTTCATCGAGCTTCACCTGGATCTTGTCCGGCTACCAGCTCGCTTGTCCAGCTACCAGCTCGCTTGTCCAGCTCCTTTGAGCTTGTCTCCTTCTTGGATTAGCTATGCCTTAGCTTCCTGGTGCCCTTAACCTTACCTTCACGCCATGATATACTTGTCTTTAGGTCATATGACCTGACTGGTGCGTTTCCTCGCACCGCTGTCCGTCCGGACGATCCTATCCAGGATCGGGGATATGATAAATCATGTTTTATATTTATATGGCAATATATGTTTAATTATAGCGAAATATATGGCAAGATAATAATGTACTAATATGTTTTGGATTTATATGGTAATATAGTTTTAATTAAAACGAAATATATGTGAGAGAATCATGTTTTGGATTTGTATGGCAAGATAATAGATATTATTCGTGGAAGCAGATCCGACTACGGAGGGATAAAGTCAGCTGGAGTCGTGTGATTTGGTTTACGCAACCCGTGCAAAGATACTCATTTTTTTTTTTTGAAATGTTAAATTTATTTATCAACAAAGAAAAAAAAGTGTTTACAATACGTAAAAGTTTTGAAAGATTTGGTAAAGTCAAAACATTAAGCTGAGGAGCAAAGAGGCTTATAGCGCTAAGTGGTTCTTCCCATCCACTCGATCATCATGGTACCATAGAATGCCCCATTCTTGTGACACAAGGAGGAGACTCTGTTCCTGATCAGCTTATCTATGCGACGAGTAAGCTCTTGAACCGTGCGAGAGATATTGTTGTGTTTTTGACTGTTACGTTCTCCCCAAACAGTGCGGAGAACAGCTTGGAATGAGAGACGAAGAAGACAAGTAACAGTGGCTGATCGTCGGCGAGAGAGAAGCATCGTGATGATGATGTTCCAGTCTGGGTTCGGTCGCGGCAGCAATGAACCAGTTGTCTCTGTCTAGACCGTATATGTATATGGGCATGCGAAAAACAGATGATCTCGCGTTTCCTGTGGCTCACCACAGCGGCGGCAGTGTTAGTGTTCTTCCCAAGCTTGGGTACGATCACCTGTAGAGAGAAGGTTTCGAACTGTGAGCCACGCAATGAAAGAAAAACGAGGTATGGCTTGTGGGAACCAAACTAGCTCGTTCCATATCACTGTAGGGCTTCTCATTCGCACTTGATCCCATGTTCTAGATGAAGAAAACCAGGTCTTGTAATCGTCTTCCCCGTGTCGCCATAGCAGTCTATCGCTTTCTGCATCCGCTACCGGAGCCGGAACATCGTGGATGCGAGCTATCATCGCCCGTAGGTGATAGCTGCGACATCATCGAATGCTCCATTGTCCAGACGTGGTTGCGTCAGCGACAGTTGCATAGCGAGTATTACCGACGGTCTGTGTACCTGAGTCACCTGCCACGTCAAGCAACTTTCCCATGTCCAACCAATTGTCAACCCAGAATAAAGTATCAAACCTGATACTCTTTTATTACTTAGCTCGCGATAAGAAACATGTTATCTACTGGTGATAGAACGAGAACTTGGGGTTTAGTACATGGGTGTATGCTATGTGGAGAGCTAAATGAAACAAGAGATCACCTTTTCTTTGCATGCCCTTACTTGTACACAGTTTGGGAATCACTGGCTAGAAACCTATTGGGCAGACATATCAATCCGGATTGGGAGCAGTCGCTTGGATATCTGCAGCGAATGGGGCGCATTGGTATGGATGCCATTTCGGCAAAATTATTGTTCCAGACTGTTGTTTATCACCTGTGGAGTGAGAGGAATGCTCGGTGCCATCATCAAGCCTGGTCGAACTCGGACCAGTTGCGTCGCCTGATTGATAAAGCAATGAGGAATAGAATTTTCTCACTTAAGTATCATCACCCGCACAAGCTCGCTGGTCTCTTACAGCGCTGGCTGCAGCTCAGCTCCTAGGAGACTAATGATTCTTTACATTCTTTATAGAGGTCGCACATAGTCGGATTGAGTTGTAAATAACCTTTTGATTTAATTGATCAATAAATATGAAATTTCATAAAAAAATAAATATTATTCATGTATGTGTTATATATAAATAGATAATCCCCCTATATATTAATTGAGAAGTTAGTGATTTATGCTGACGTGTCTCTTATAGGAAGGTTTTCCAAATAATTTTTATAATTTGATTGGTTGATGGTTTTTAATTTTTTATTTATTTAATTTAAGTTTTTAAAAGGAAACAAACCCTAAAATTACCTAATCTAATATATGTTTCCAAACATACAATTAAACATCTTAAATATAGGTGACTTAGTATAATTTATTTATAGAAACAATTAAATATCATAGATTACATTATATAAATTGATAATATACATTTAAATACATATGATACTGCAGAAACAATTATAAAAATGGTTTTTAATATATTTATATTTGTTGTGAATACAATAAATCATAGATTACAGAAAACTAATTAATGTAAACCTAATAATATTAATTAAACTCACTCATTCACTATATATATATTATAAAATGATTCAAATGAATTCAAAACAGTCAAATATATAATTTTAAAATATTCTCATCATTTTCTAATGACAATGTGATATCATAGATAAGTTATCACTTTTAGAAATGATTAAAATATTTTTATATTTTAAAACATAAAAATTATATGGTAAGTCATTTAAAATTATATTAATCAAGAAATGTTATTTAATTAATCTATTAATATAAACTGATGAATTAAAATTATTATATGGTAAGTCACTTAAAATTATATTATATGATAATTCATTTAATTATTATGTAGTAAGTTATTTAAAATTAAATTAATCAAATTTTTTTCACATGCATTAATTAAGTCACTTTAGTAATTAAACTCATTCATTCACTCTATATATATTATAAAATGTTTCAAATGAAGGCAAAACAGTTAAATATATAATTTTAAAAAAATCTCATCATTTTTCAATGACAATGTGATATCATAGATAAGTTATCATTTTTATAAATGATTAAAATATTTTTATATTTTAAAACATAAAAATGATATGGTAAGTCATTTAAAATTATATTAATCAAGAAATATTATTTAATTAATCTATTAATATAAACAGATGAATTAAAATTATTATATGGTAAGTCACTTAAAATTATATTATATGATAATTCATTTAATTATTATATAGTAAGTCATTTAAAATTAAATTAATCGAATTATTTTTCACATGCATTTCCTAGAGTTAATACTCTACTAATATAATTTATAAAGCTTTGATTATAATAAAATTTGCGTTCTTGTTTTGAATAGTAAAAAAATAAATGAGACATAAATAAAAAACAGGAGGGAAAAATAATAAAATATGTTTGTTGTGTTTTTGGTTAAATGTATTTAATTTTATTTATTTGTTGAGATGCATGTGTTTTTTTTGTTACTATAAATGTGAACTAATTAGTTTTAGAGAAAAAGACAAAAATAGCACTAAATCAAGTTTATGTTCCCAAACTAGTACTCAAGGTCAAAAGTCACAAAAATAGCACTTAATGTTTTATCAAAAGTCACAAACTTAGGGTTTAGAGTTAAAGGGTGGGGTTTAGGATTTAGGGTTTAGGGTTTAGGGTTTAGGGTTTAGATTTTAGGGTTTAGGGTTTAGAGTTTAGGGTTTAGGGTTTAGAGTTTAGGGTTTAGGGTTTAGAGTTGAGAAATGAGGTTTTGGGGATAAGATTTTAAATTTTGAAAAATAAAAAAATTAAAATTTTCAAAGGATAAACTTAAAAAGGTGCTATTTTGGTCATTTTAGTTTTGAGTGCTATTTTTGTGATATAAACTTAGAAAGATGCTATTTTGGAGATTTGCCCTTAGTTTTATGTGTTTTTAAAACATTGTGATAAATTGAATAAGAAAGATCAATAAAAATGACATGTTCTACAGTCAAAAATATAAATTATAATGTAAATTAAAAGTAGAATAAATTATTTAAAAATAATGAGATGAATATTTTGCGGTATAATAAACTTTTAAAATTTACGATAGTAAAACTTTAACAAATTTTAGACAAATAAAAAGATTTTATTTTGACATAATATTGGATCTTGCATTAATATTAAGTATGTATGCCTAAACTAACAACATTTCGTTATTTAATTTTTTTTAAAAAAAAATTTCTTATTAATTAATCAGATTTAATGAAAATAGGTTTGTTCTAAAGGAAGAAATGGTTTGTTTAACCCATTTAATTTTTATATGAAGCACTAAATAAAAAATGAGTGAGAAAGTGTGATTTGTGATTTGACAAAATTATGAGGGAAATTACTTAGACTACCATTTTCCTAATACATGTTTTTATATTTACATTAATCAAATTTATCATTGGTTTTAAAGAGATAAATCATACTAGTTGAGAAGTCACTTTAATGATTTTTTGTTATGTATTGTTAATAGTTTAAGTTAAAAAAAAATAGTTATAATTTGATTGGTTGTTGATGTTTATTTGTTATTTAAATTATATCTAAAAATAAAAGGTAACTATAGAACGAATTAATATAAATTACCAAATAACACAAGTAATATTACAAATAATGATTTATGGTAACTAATTGTAGAATTGGAGAAATAATATATATGTTTATCAATTTCTTTTTCTTTATCAATTATTTATATATAATTAAATAAAATACTTTAACTTTTTTTTATTGAAAGAAATTTAATGGTTATATATTATTATATAAAAGAATTAGATTTGTAGGTAAAGAATCATTAGAACTTTTTTATGTTTTCAAAAGTCCACACAAAAACGTTTACAAAATATCTTTATGATAAAAACATCTGATCATTGTATTGGTCCTACACAAAAAAAAACTCTTTTTTATTTCTTCAAAAGTAGAGTATTCCTGGTTTTTTCACGTATTAAAATAAAATATAAAATAATTCTATAACCAATTATCTGAATTAATTAACTTATTCTTTTTCTGTAGGAGAAATATTTGTAATGACTAAGGTTTACGTTGTTGAACTATTTTAAATCTCACAGATCTTTTGAAAAGATATACTGAAATTTTTGATTATCCAACTATCTGAAATTAAAAATTTAAATATAAATTATTATTCAAAAATTATAACAATGTAAACATAATATATATTTCTTCAAATAATATAATTACCCGCAAAATTGTGGGCAAACACCTAGTATTTAATTAAAAAGAGTGGTATTAGATGATAATTATTGAGAAAAACTTAGGGCTAAATACAAAATGCACTCCTGTTTAATATATAAGATTGATTAAAAATAATTTGTGTAAGAAATACTATGTTTTCGATCTGTTTGATTGGTAGAATCCATGTTCGGAAACTCGCTACGCGCTATCCGTTCGGCGACCTGGGCCTAGCGAGTTATCGAAAAATCGGAAATAAATCGGGGAGTACTCGGGGATTTATTTTAGGGCTATTATTAAATTTCAGGTCATATATAATATATTTTGATAAGATAGCAAACAAGATAAAGTGGTCCAGTGGGTTTTGTTGTACTTCGTTCACATACATGACCCGGGTTTGAAGCTCTCGCTTGCATATTTTGTGTGCGTTCACTTTCGTTAAAAAGGGCAAAAGTGTAATATACTCTTCGTCTTCCTCGACCTAAAACCATAATCTACAGCCGCCTCTCTGGTTTTTCCAACAAAGTTCTTTTTTTTGGTGATTTCTTTCCTCTGTGCTTCTTTCTTAGATTTTGTTAAAGAGATATGATAGATCTATGATAAAAATATTGATTTTGATCTTTAAAAAGGTAGAGTTTTGTCTTTCCCGAGTTCTTGTCCGATTATAGTAAAATCGAAACGGAGCACTGCCGCGGAGCGATTTCTCGCATCGGTCAAACCGGCCGAGTTTTAGAACATGGGGTAGAATTACTTGTAGATTTATTACTATAAAATTTTAGCTGAGCACGAATAGTAGTTCTATAATTTTAGCTTGTGAATATAATTTTTTTAATCGAACGGCTATTCTAGTCTCAGATAATCAAATCAAATCAGAATAGAACAACTAATAAAAGAAATATCCCTATAAAACAGATTTAGCTTAAAAATCTGCCGGTAAATTATCGCCCCATGTAAGATAATCAATAGACAGCTCATGAAAACTTATATTCAGTCTTGCAAACTCTTTGAGCTCTATTGATAAGTCTAGCCAATCTTCCGGACACTAAATTAGCTTTATCTAATCCTTGCATTCAGATCTAAAATGTTGACATTTAATTTCGAGTATCAAGTCACGCATTCCATTTCCCATAAAAGAGTTTTCACTTCCGCATGTAGTGAAGAGATTCTATTATCCAGGTTTAATTTCTGGTTCCTAGAAGTTGAATGTTCCCTTAAGCCTTTAAAATACATCCACAACTAGTATAGTGTAAATCCTGGCTCCAAAACCATCAACCAACTAGATATTTTGCAAGAATATGGCTTGTGTTGGTTGAGTGTCTTATTTGGGAGTCAATGTTCTTGAATCTGTAGAATTTTCCTTGTGCCATGCCATGCCATTCATTCTTCTTTAGTGTTCTAACTATCTCCAAAAAGTCTTTGTTGATTCTTCTAAATAATTTGTCATTTTTAGTCTTCCAAATAAACAAGGTTATCTATGGGTAAGGATCTATACCTTCTTCTAAATCTTGAAGATCCCTTTTCTTTCTGATAGGTAATCTAAATTAGTGTACCCACTAGATATTAAAAAAAAATTGAAGGACATGATGGTGTTTTCGATAAAGCCCATGTTTGAATGGTCGGAGAGCATTCAAAAATCGCATGGTTAATAGATTCGTTATGGCTCCACATCTAAGACAGTGATTAGCATATCGAATAAGCGATGGTTGAGATTCTACATAACCACCAAGAAACTAGTTATAATCTACCATATAAAATGACATATCTTATGTGGTGCTTTTATCTTCCAGGTAAAGGATGAAACTTACTTACACTTGCCCAAGTATGCATAATTACATATTCTTTATTGAGGATATTCCTTGACACCCAATATCAAATTTTGAATGTATATTGATCATTTTCATGTAGCTCCAACAATAAACATCCCGATGTCTTGACTGGCTCACTGCCAAACTTTGAATCAAAAGGATATTCTCCGATTCCACTAAGGCTGGCAGCATTTCATCATTCCATCATTTTTTCTTACAGTGAAAGAAATCACTTACTTACATCATAGGATGAACGACAGGCACTATAGGATGAGCTGGTCTTGCTAGTGTTGTTGGGAACCATGGATCCTCACAAACTCTAACCTTATTGGTTTATTAAACTTCCTGTCTGATCCAAAGTGTTAAAAATAGTCTTGCTAATGCAAGTCTCGTCCAAACATAAGATTTATTATCACAAAGACCTGATCGCAAAGGTGAGTTAAGCATGTAATACTTTTCTAAAAGTACCCGAGTTAGAAGAGATTCCTGATATTGTATTAGTCCCCACAATTGTTTTTCAAGCAATGCTAGTTTAAATTCATGGATGATACTGAATTCATCCTCCTTAGGACAACACTTCTTTCCTATTTGGCCTAGTGGATTTTTTCTTTTAGGCAGATTTTAGCTCCACCGAAAATCTGCAGTGTAACTATTCACAAATATTAAATGTACGCAAAAAATAAGACCTGACATACGTAGAGAGTGCCAAATGCTTGTGAATATGTTAAAATTGTTATAAATCAATTGGTGGATGTCTATAACCGGCCCGGTCCATAACCGGCCCGGTCCATAACCGGCCCGGTCCATAACCGGCCCGGTCCATAACCGGCCCGGTCCATAACCGGCCCGGTCCATAACCGGCCCGGTCCATAACCGGCCCGGTCCATAACCGGCCCGGTCCATAACCGGCCCGGTCCATAACCGGCCCGGTCCATAACCGGCCCGGTCCATAACCGGCCCGGTCCATAACCGGCCCGGTCCATAACCGGCCCGGTCCATAACCGGCCCGGTCCATAACCGGCCCGGTCCATAACCGGCCCGGTCCATAACCGGCCCGGTCCATAACCGGCCCATACACTTAGAGAGAGAGACGGCCCAACCCTAGAGAGAGAGACGGCCCAACCCTAGAGAGAGAGAGGCGGCCGCGAGACTTGGAGAGGAGAGAGAGGCGGCTACATAATGAATCGAATTTGGTTGATTGTAAAGAATGAAACCCTAAAATATAATCTCTAAGATGAAAGCCATAGGATATTAGATCAATTCCTAAGCGAGTAAATCGAAGCTCTATAAGTTTGATCCTCAAACCCAAAAAATCTAGATTGATCCATTGATCAATTAAAATCAGAACCTTAAAGGTTTTGAATCTCAAATCAAATCCCTTTGATCTAAGATCAAATTTTTGAAATCCCTAAACCCTAATTCGAAAACTATTGATTAATTAAACTGATTGATTGATTGATTGAGATTGAATTTGATCATCCTGAAATTGAAATTGCTTGTTAATAAAATCGAAACCCTAAAACCCTAAT
>NC_027756.1:26197407-26198141 GCF_000695525.1 Brassica oleracea var. oleracea
ATTCGTCATCATCTAGCTGAGAGTCTCAAGGATCAATACTTCCATTGAGAATCCACTAGATCTTTGGAATGAATTGAAATCGAGATATGATCACCAGAGAACGGTGATCTTACCAAAAGCTCATTTTGATTGGACGAACTTGAGGATCCAAGACTATAAGTCTGTGGAAGAATATAACTCTGCACTGTTTAAGATTGTTCCTAAAATGAAACTGTGTGGTGAAAGTATTACGGAACAGGATATGCTTGAGAAAACTTTTTCCACTTTCCATGCAAGCAATGTGCTGTTACAACAACAGTACCGAGAAAAAAGGTTTCAAAACATATGCTAATCTTATTTCGTGTCTCTTGCTCGCTGAGCAGAACAATGAATTACTAATGAGAAACAGTCAGATGAGACTACTTGGATCAGCTCCACTACCTGATGCACACGCTACAGAGGACAATAAAGAGTCCAACCACGTCCAAGGAAACAGCCAGCATGGCCGTGGTCGAGACAAATCGAACGGACGTGGCCGCGGTCAAAGATCCTTTGGGCGCGGGCGAGGAAATGGTCGAAACCATGGACGGGACCGTGGCTCATTTGGACGAGGCCATGGTCGTGGCCGTGGATCTTCTTTCAAACCCCAACACTCGACTAAATCAGAGAAATACGTGTGCCATAGATTTGGAATGAGCAATCATTGGACTAAGACTTGTAGGACTCCCAAGCATCTAGTTGACCTCTATCAAGAG
>NC_027756.1:26198322-26198430 GCF_000695525.1 Brassica oleracea var. oleracea
TGTATTTCTATGAACTTGTTATATTAAAACTTAATAAAAGGAATGAATGATTTTTAAAACCCCAATATGATTTGCGGGTATGGTACACATTAAGGGCTATGGCCAGAT
>NC_027756.1:26198648-26202963 GCF_000695525.1 Brassica oleracea var. oleracea
AAATTATACACTTTATGGTATGACCGGATTGGCCATCCTGGTCCAAAACATGATGCGAAATTGATATTGGAAAGGGCACAAAGAGTTATCCCATAGAATCTCACGTGTGTAGCAAGAACACAAGGGAAACCCATTAGGCCATGATGTCCCAAAGCACTTAAAGATTATAGTATGTCCATGAGGGGCAGTGAGGACAAATCCACACATGTCCATACTATATATAGCTTGGCTGAATCCTTTTATAAATCTGTATTGGCCATTACCCATAGGTCCAAACTTTCAGTCCAAGGCTTGGGGACACACGAATTTACATGCATCTTAACTAATAAGCATCAGACCATTAAGTGAGCATAGATATTCCCATCTCAAATTTATTACGGGTCATGAGCTGCTAATGCACCAATAAGAATTGATGTTCAAGAAGGACACAATCAAGTTGCTACTGAGTCTAAGGCACGTTTGAAAATGTGGTAGACCAATAAGTTCCAAAGATAAGATCCCTCGGATATTAAAGAAAGGTACTAATAAATCCGTGGACGAGGGAATCCTAGACATGGTCGATCCTAAGATGGACAAACTTAAAAGCCACGGCCATGGATGAGGAAACCATAAAAAAATGGTTGTACCTAAGGTGCCTAACAATGAGGCTTGGGACGCCAAGCTTCAGGGTATTGAAGGTCATAACGAAACCTCAATAAGTTATGTCATGTCCGGGACACAAATGGAACAAGAGAAAGAATGTTGATATTGATGATATATTTGCATGCAGTGTAGCACTTGAGATTATGAATGAGGATCATGAACCCACGTCCATATATGAGTGCACTCAACGAATCAGATTAGATCAAATGAAAAGGGGACAATATATGAAACCAGTTGGTCCCATAGTTCGGACACCTCTAGATGTGAAACCAGTTGGACAAAAATAAGTCTTTGTGAAAGAAATGATACATGGCAAGATAGCAACATACTCCCCTGTGGTGGATACAACAAACATTTAGATTCCTAACAAGTCTGGCCATAAAAGAAGAAAAATAGACTTGCGGTTAAAGGATGTAGAAACCGCCTACTTGTATGGTCCACTGGATAATGAGATATATATAAAAGTTCCAGAGGGTATTGAGTTGTCAAATGCAACAGGTTCTCGAGAACTAAAGTATACAAGCATATGTTAATGATATAAAATATCCTAGGAACCTCTGGAGAGATTTCCCAAACGGTTGAATACCTTAAGAAAGAATTTGAGATGAAAGATCTCGGGAAAAATTAAATTCTGTTTGAGATTACAGCTTGAGTACATAAGTGATGGAATTCTTGTGCATCAAATGGCATGTACAGAAAAGTTACTAAAGAGATTCAATATGGCCGATTGCCATTCTCTGACCAGTCCCATGGTAGTGAGATCTCTCGGTCTGGACACTGACCCATTCCGTCCCAAGATGGACGATGAGGATGTCCTAGGTCCCGAAATGCCATATCTCAGTGCCATAGGAGCTTTAATGTATTTGGCAACTCACAACGGCCTGATATAAGCTTTGCCGTGAACCTACTATCTAGGTTTAACTCATGTCCGACCCAGAGGCATTAAAAAGGGATCAAACATGTTCTTCGTTACCTGCAAGGAACGAAAGACTTGGGTCTATATTATACTAACCATAACAAAGATGGTTTAGTTGGTTTTGCTGATGCTGGTTATTTATCAGATCCACATCAAGCTCGATCACAGACAGGGTATGTCTATACACATGGAGGTATGGCCATATCATGGTGTTCCATGAAACAAACCATGAAATATTTGGATATATAATTATTTTAGAACTGTAAGATTTGGCTATAGACTACTTTCGTACAAAAACTAGAAAATACAATATTTTAATGAACTATATATATACATATGTTTAAAAATATAAAAATATACAAAATATATTTGGTAAAATTTATTAATAACCCTCAAACAAATATTTGAAACAAAAAGAGCAAATAAAAGTGAAAATTGTTATAAATCAAGGTCTGGTGGAAGCCAATATCCAAAGGCCCATATTCTTATGTATTTGTATTTCCTAACCCATATTGTTTTAGGGTTTTGAACTTATGTAATTCCCTATATAAAGGACTTCTTATTATCTAATAAAGATATAGACTTTCCCCTTATTTTCATAACACGTTATCAGCACGATAGCCTCTAGCCCTAAGCCCCCACAAAATATTCTTCAACTCAGCCGAAAATCATCAAACCCTAAACGAAAAGGAATCTGCCTCAGAACTTCAAAGAGGCCGTTCTCCCAAACCGTGAGGACCCAGAAAACGATCAAGATATCAAATCGAAGCCGTTGCCGAGACGAATCAGTCAGTGCAAACCGCTTATCAATCTGACCACCGACGCGTCCTCACGCACAGATACAGTGCACGCCGATTTGCTTTGGAAACCAAATCCGATTCCAACAAGGATTTTCTAGCCGAACTCAACTCCTGTGCAAGATAAGTTTATCATACCTTAGTTGATTCATGTTATCTTGTTAGCTTATGATGTTCATGTTATCTAATGCTCCTCGTGTTGTTTCATGAGCCGAGGAAATTAAAATCATCAACAAGGAGTTCAAGCCGAGAGGAGTTGCTGCCCGTGTGATCAAACTCTCTTTTCCATTCAGATCAAAAGGAGTTCATAGCTCGCGACCTCAGACCGTCTCAGCTCAATTCCGAGACACAATCTCAGCCAGCTCGCGATAGACGACTCGATACCGCTCGCGATAACAGCTTGTTTCCGTTCGTGATCAGACGATCTCAGCTTCAGCTCGCGTTCCCGATACCAGCAAGGACAGCTCACGATACGTTCCAGCTCTAGACGACCTCAGCTCGTTCGCCTATCAATCTCAACGTTAAGCTCGCGATCCTCATCTCATTGGTGGTCCATTCAACCCTACTTGAGGTTAAAGTAATCCTTAAACCCTAATTGAAACCATAGAGTAATAGATCAAAACCCCAATGAGTAAATCAAACCTCATAATCATAAGTTCGATACCCCAATTCCTAATACTCTAGCCGCATGCATGCATATTGCATGTTATGCAAGAAATCGATCCAAACCCTAAAAACTAAAGACATGATCGATTTTATAAACCCTAATCGTATGATATATGTTCTAAATTAAAATCGATTGATTGCTTGAATGGTGTTGCTTGATTCTTGACATAGAAATCCATATGCTAGGATTGCTAAATTCATAATTGAGATTGATTGATTGAATGAATTGAAATTGGAATCGTATTGCTTGTTTTGATCAAAACCCTAATTCTTTGAAATAGAAATCAAAACTTAACCAACTATAAATACATAATTCGATTTATATCCTTATAAATCATATAGTATATGTTTAAAACTTAGTAAAACATGGTCATAATTTTTAAACCTAAGAACTAATCTAAATATAAAATCGCATGACATGAAAATCACATGTCATGCTTAAAACCGAAAATTGTATAAAACCTATACAATCTAATATGATTCTAATAATTCTAAAACTTGAATCATATACCTAAAACTATAGTTTCAGATCTGATTATGTCAATAATCAAATTGCATACTTGGTATGCTTGAAAAACCGATTCCTAATGTGTTTAGGAATCGCTTTTGTTTAAACCTAAAAAAAATCAAATAGCTTTAAAATTAAAATCCCTTGATGAAATTTTTTTTTTCTAAAACTTGTTTTCACATGCTGTTTAAAGTTTTAAAATATGATTGTTTGTTTTAAGAAAATCTGATTGCATGTTTTTAAAATTAGAAATCGCATGCTAGGCATAGAATTGCAAACCGCATGCTTAATTGAAATTTGATTTGTTTGATCACCTAATCACATGCTAGGATTATTAAAACTTGATTGTATGATCTGTTTGTTAATAAAAATTACATGTTTTAATGTTAAAAATATAAACATAAACATTAAAACTGAAATTGCATGCTAAAACCTAGAAACCTTAAAAATAGGAAGGTTGTTACAAGGTTGTTATAAAGTTGTTAGGGTTTTTGTCTTGGCCGATTTTATGCTTGTATAACTTGATATTTTTCATGCATAAATACATGTTTAAGGTTGCATAATTAGACTAAGAATAATTACATTTTCTTGTGTCTAAATCCTATTAGAATTAGGATTTGAAATTTAACCTAAAATCTTATCGCATGTTTATTGGAATTTTCTGAAAATTTAAAACTTAATAAATTTAAATTAGAATTCTAGAATTTGATCACATGCAACCTAGGGATAAAATTTTATTATTAGATTGAAATTATTCATATGCTAATTGATTAAAAATCGATTAGA
>NC_027756.1:26202970-26203248 GCF_000695525.1 Brassica oleracea var. oleracea
GCATGATTAAATCCTATTAGAAATAGAAATTGCCTTGATCACATGCTATTGATTGAAATCTGATTTGGTTGCTTGATCACATGATATGTTTAAAATCTGAATGGTATGTCTTAACCAAATCTGATTCGCATGCTTCAAACTCAAAATTTGATTTGTTTGATCGCCTAGCTCGCATGCTAAGAAATTTAAATCTGGATTGATTGTTAAAGATAAAATCCGATTGCATGCAGCATGGAACCTAGATTTAATTTGCTCAGTCACATGCTCACATGATCCAA
>NC_027756.1:26205489-26210919 GCF_000695525.1 Brassica oleracea var. oleracea
TATACGGTCCACTGGATAACGAAATTTATGTGAAAGTTCCAGAGGGTATCGAACTACCGAACACATCAAGTTCTCGAGAACAATATTGAATATCTTTATGTAAACGACTTGAATATCCTAGGAAACTCTGGTAAAATTTCCCAAAGATAGAACACATCATGAAAGAATTCGAATTCAACATGAAAGGTTTTGGGAAAACAATATTATATATTGGATTATACATTGAGCACCTTGAAAAGAAAATCCTTATGCATCAAATGACATACATAGATAACGTGCTCAAGAAGTTTGATATGGACTAAGCTTACGAATTGACAAGTCCCATATTTATAAGGTCCCTCAGTTCATAAAAGATAATTTCGGCCCAAATGAAGAAAATGAGGAGATCCTTGGTCCCAAAATGCCATGTCTAAGTGCCATAAAGTTTTGACGGATTTGGCGAGCCATACAAGGCTAGATAAATAATTTGCAGTAATCTATTAGCTAGATGTAGCTCATGATCGACTCAAAGGCACTAGAACGCGATTATACATATTTTTGTTACCTACAAGGAAGTAAAGACTTGGGTCCATTTGATACTAACCTACCCGAAGAAGGGTAAATTAGTTTTTGTAATACATGTTGTTTGTCCGTCCAAGTTCACTCAAGCGAGGATTTGGTGGATCTAATTACTAAGGCGTTACTGACATCCGGAGATGTACTCAACAGGGAGAGTAATACGTGTTGTACTCTTTTTCCTTCACCATGGTTTTATCCCATTGGGTTTTCCTGGTAAGGTTTTAATGAGGCAACATCCAAAGCGTATTACAAACCACTTCGGAGATGGTCTTCCAAGGGGGAGTGTTATAAACCAAGGTCTCGTGGAAGCCCATATCCAAAGGCTCATATTCTTATGTATTTGTATTTCCTAACCCATATTGTATTAAGGTTTCGAACTTATGTAATTCCCTATATAAAGAACTCCTTATTGTTTAATAAAATATAGACTTTCCCCTTATTTTCATAACAAAAATCACAATTTTGATTGGCGATCATTAAAATAGGATGAGCACTTCAATTAATTTATGAGTTTGGTTAGTTATCTCGATGCTAGAAATTTGTAAACTGAAATAAATCATATTGTGTTTAGTGTGGTTTGTATTCGGTTCAATTTGTATTTGGTACGGTTTGTGTTTGGTTCTGTTTAATGACATTTGACTTAATTTAATCATGTCTTAGAACATAACCAGCTGATGATCATTAAGTCATCACATTAGTTCATAATAAATAATGTAAAACCGAATCGGGAATCCGATATAAACAAAAAAAATTTAAAAGCCAAGAAAATGATTTATAAGTTATATCAACTCTATTAAACCAAAGTTAACTAAAATGATAAAAAAAACATTATTATATTGTCTCTTATACCAAAAAAGTCTGCAAGAAATCATACTCCATATGATATCATCAAATAACCTGCAACAAAAGAATAATTAGTATGTGAAAAGCTGAAAGAGGCCTATAATGACGAAGAAATATTTTGGTAACAAAATTTTAAAATATGAGATATTTTTGAATCTGAAGTCTCTCACATCCCATAAGCGCATAATGGAATTTTGGATTTTTTAGTTAAAACTGCGAGTTTTTTTTTCATAAAGAAATTTGTTTCATTGGTTGTTCTATTACGGTCTGGTTATCTAGATCACCTCAAGTTTGAGTAATAGAATAACCGTTCGATGTCAAAAACAAACTTAAAAATTCGATAAAAGTTTCTTGTTTATAATTTAAACAGCCTGGATCTATTATTCTAAAATTGTGTATCACAAAAATTTGGTTAGCCTGATTCAAAAATTGTGTATTCCAAAAATTTGGTTCAAATTTCAGGATTTATTGTCTTCTAACCATAATAATAACGACAGTTAGTGATTGATTCTCTTATGGTTCAATTGAATTTAAAAAAACATTTAACTGTTCGTTTGTGAAATATTGCTTTGTTATTTATGAAAAGTACACTTTTGTTAATTTCAAGGTTTTTGAAATGTTGCGGAAACTGTATTGACGATGAACCTAAACTTTCAAATGTCTTGCTTTGTTTTCTTCTCAACAATATTGTTCTCTGGTATTGCTCTGTTGTTATTTTTTGAACACGAAAGGCTCTGTTAATTTGTGCTCTTTTCTATACAGTGTAGGTGAACAGAGCAATAAACAAATGTTGAGGACTTTATCTTTAATAGTTAGCAGATGCTCGAGTGGCTATGGTAATGCTAAAGAACATTTGAAAAAAAAAAATCTGGCAGGCCAATATCATGATGGGTTTTTTCAGTGTATGTTAATGTACGTAAACATTACATCCCCTAAATATTAATTGGAAAGCATTTAAAAAATTAGAACCTTAATTTTGTATTAATTAAAAAAAACCTCAAATCTTAAGTGACACTCTAAATGTCTTCTAAATTCTATTTCAAAGAATTCTAGAGCATGTAATATAAAGTATAGTTTAATCTAATGGTGTCACATTATTCCATAATTATATAACACTAGAGAACATTATATTAACCTAAAATATAGGAAGTGTGTATTCTTTCCTTAAATAAAAGCTATGGAATTACCTAATATGATTTACATATATATGGCAATTAATGATTATGAATAATAAAAATTTGGTAACAATTTTTGCATCCTTCTTCATTGTTGTTTAAATTTATATTATTTAAAAAAATTAAACAATCACATTAACCATATAATAAAAAAAATTAGATTTTTTCTTATATGTTATATTTTGAATTTCTTAAAACGACTTTAAATTACAAAAATGTAAGTTTTCCTTAAGTAAATGACTAAAAACATTAAAATGACATGTATCATATATGTTATATTTTTCTTATATATTAGAATTTTCTTATATGTTATATTTTGAAATTTTTTAAAACGACTTAAAATTACAAAAAATGTAAGTTTTTCTTAAGTATACGACTAAAAACATTAAAATAACATGTATCAGTTCGATGGTTGATTTGAAAGCTTTCAAAACCATATGTAAGATAAAAGTGAAAATAATTCAACTGTGAAAATGAATATTCTCCTTCTTTTGCTTCTCTTAATAGAATGTGAGAAGGTAAATACCATAATCTAAACTCATTTGATAGCTAAAAAAGGAAGAATTTTCAAGTGTCTAATTATCTCCCAATTTTTTAAACCAGGGTTGTGCCTATATTGTACATTTTGAGACCTTAGTTTCTCAAACTTTTCTTCAAAGATTTCTTCACTCCATTTTCCAAATTTCTTCTTTGTACTCCATATTCATCATTTGGTCACTGAGTTGCTCCTCATAACTCTTCATGACAACAATCATCACCAATTTTTGTTGATTGAGATTATGCATCAGATTCTTTTTTTCATGTTCTAGATATTTGACATCTCCAATTTTTCAAATCTGCTATAAAATTAAACATTCAATTAGTCAGTTTGTCAGTATATCCAACCCTTAAAATTGTGAATACCACAAACAATCCAATTAGAAATTATTTCATATCATCATATACACAACCATCATATGCTTCAACATTATTTTCTTAGAACAATATTTTTTTTTTATAAATGACGCTTTTGTTATCGATTTTAGTTTTTATCATCTCAATCAATTTTTTTTTTTTTTTTGTGAACGGTCTGTCTATTCACAGGAATTTGAAACTGAGAATGATAAAAAATATCTTGATTTTTGAGAATCTTTACTAATGATTTTATAGTGCATTAATAAAAACAATTCTTACAGACCGTAGTTATTTAATAAATTTTCAGTTAGCCTATGTCAATGTCATTTGTAGAAGTAAGTTTTGATTATTTTGTAAAAGACAATCATCATTGTGATGTGGAAAATTGCAATAGATGTCAGGCTGTCAGTATCATGCCTTAAGAGAAGTCACAGCTATACTCATCCAAATGGGGAGCAAACCTGGAAATCTTTCCAAGTGGAGATTCAGTTATGAGCTTATCTTGAAAACACAATTAATTATCACAAAACTCTTTAACAAGATAACTTCAAAAATAAGAAACAACCAACAAACACAACTATTTGAAAGAGGGCTTAATACCTTGTTGCAAAGTTGCTGGTATGGATTAAGGTGTTCCACGTTGGTGTTGTTTTCTTGGAGAAGTTTCTCATAGATTCTTCAAGCTTGCTTTGTTCCATCTTCTAGCTTTTCTCCTTCGGCCTTTGATCATTGAGCTGCTTCTCCAACTGTTCTTCAAGGCTTTTAGTTCAATGTTCCAGCTTTCCTCCTTCAGCTTCATACTCATCTTTTGGCCATGGAGTTACTCTTCAAACCGTTATTTAGGTTGCTTCTCTCCGTCATTTAGCTTCAGCTCCATACTCATTGCTAAGTCACTGAATTGCTTTTCAAAGTTGTTTCTTTCCATATCCGAGCTTTCTTCCCTCAGCTTCATACACTTATTTTGGTCATTGAGTTTCTCCTCGTGGTAACTCATCACAGCGACTATCACCTTCTCTTGCTGAATCAACTTATCCTTCATAATCTTTTTTTCCCTACGCCTGATTGTTGCTAATTGAAATTATGCATCAGTTTCTTTTTTCATGTTCTAGATATTTGACATCTCCGGTATTCAAAATCTGCTATAACATTAAACATTCGATAAGTCAATTTGTCAGTATATACAACCTTTAAAACTGTAAATCCCACAAACATTCCGCATAAAAGTTTGTTCATATCAACATTATATCATTATGTTGGCCAAAAAAAAAGGAAGTTAGTTCATATCATAATATATACCAACATAATATGGTTCAACATTATTTTCTTATGCCAACAATTTTTGAGACTTTGACCCAAAGAATAGATTTTTGTAGATGACACTTCTGTTACTGGTTCTATGCTAGATTTATATAATCTCAACCAAGAAACATATTTTTGGTGAACTAAAACTGAGGACGATAACAAAAAAGATCTTGATTTCCGAGAATCTTTAATAATAATTTTACAGTGAATTAATAAATAAATTCTTATTAACCGTAGTTGTTTAATAAATTTTCAGTTAGCCTATGTTAATGTAATTTCTTTATTCTGTTTATTTTATTATGTTTATGTCATTTCAATTGTAAAAGAATTTTTTTTATTATTTTTAGTGAACTAAAACTGAGGACAATAAAAAAAAGATCTAGATTTTCGAGAATCTTTCACTACAAGAAAACAGCGGTATTCTGACGGACATTCCGACGGAAAATGAAATCCTCGGAATATCCCGAGGAATTTCCGAGGAAATTCCGAGGAAACACAAAATTGGGTTTCCTCGGAATTTTCTCGGAATATACCGACGGAATTCCGAGGAAATATTAATCCGTCGATATATTCCGAGGAAATTCCGAGGAAAAATGGGTTCCTCGGAAAAAACCGATGAGT
Source organism: Brassica oleracea var. oleracea (assembly GCF_000695525.1). Taxonomy (NCBI): domain Eukaryota; kingdom Viridiplantae; phylum Streptophyta; class Magnoliopsida; order Brassicales; family Brassicaceae; genus Brassica; species Brassica oleracea. The sequence goes on from NC_027756.1 coordinate 26,210,883, forward strand.
TCCGAGGAAATATTATAGCCGTTGGAGAACCGTTGGG
>NC_027756.1:26214801-26264358 GCF_000695525.1 Brassica oleracea var. oleracea
AAAAAAAAATTAATATTTTTTACATTCCGAGGAAATTAATTATATTTTTTACTCGATCGATCGATGCGTTTTTGGACATAAATCCATCGATCGATCTGTTTACAAAAAAACGTTCGGAATATACCGAGGGAACTGTTCCTCGGAATATTCGCATCGATCGATGAACGTCCGAGGAAATATCCCGACGAAGTTCTCCCTCGGTATATTCCGAGGACATTTCTGACAAACTAGTGATCCTCGGAATTTCCTCGGAAGTTTGTTTCCTCGGAATTCCGTCGGGAAATTCCGAGGGATTTCCTAGGAAAGAAGAAATTCCGAGGAATTATTTCCGACGACTTGTTTCGTTGGTATGTCGTCGGAATAACGATATTCCGACGAAATTCCGACGTTTTTTTCCCTCGGGATCCTTGCTGTTTTCTTGTAGTGTTTAATAATGATTTTACAGTGAATTAATAAATCAATTCTTATAAACCGTAGTTGTTTAATAAATTTTCAGTTAGTCTATGTTAATGTCATTATTTTATTCTGTTTATATCATTTCAATTGTATAAGCAAATTTTTTATTATTTTTTAAAAATATAGTCATTATCGTTACGTGGAAACTGCAATAGTTGTCAGCATCATGGATTAAGAGTGGTTGTGTACTCAACATTATGATTAAGCAAGTTCTGTTTGCATTTTTTTTTTAAGGTTCTATTTGCATTTAAGATTTAATCTACTTGCTCCAAAGTGCAACCAGGAAAATTAATAGCAAAACTTAGGGTATGATTGGTATATGTTGTGCTTTCATGTTTTGGCTGTAGAATTATAGTTGTGATTATTTTTTCTTATTTTTTCTTTTTTTTTTGTAACTTAATTTATTTTTTCTTTGGCCTTAGGTTTTTAATTCTTAAGACTCATTAGATTTGGACTGTATGTATTTGTCTCTCGACAACAATTATAATAACATGATTTTAAAGAAAGGCTGTGAATTTATTATAAATTGCTGTGAATGTAAAAAAAAAGTGATAAAGCTTGATTGCTTTTGATTGAGTGCTGTGAACTTAAATGGTGTTGTCTACCGCTCCCACAACTGGTACCAATCATCCTCTTAGTCAATTGATCTACAAAAAAACCGGATCTAACCGGTTCTCCACTTCTACATTTGATTACAATCAGTTTATCACAACCCCAACCAAATAGAATAACCCGGTCCAACATCATTTCTCAGTACCTATACCCAGTTGGCATCCCAAGCCGGTCAAACCGACCTGAACCGGGATAAGACTTGTTCATAAAACTAATGTGTAGAGCATAAACTTTCTACGGACCAGACCTTGTATAACCACAGTGTGGCACATCAACAAATCCAAACTGTTTCGACGAAGACTGCTTGTTATACAACTGAGGTCGCGACTTTGGGGCACTACCGAGCGGGACTTAGCCCTAGATGACTCTGTACAAGCCATGAATCTTGGATGGTCCGCATAGCAGCAACGTTTTGTGCAATCACTCGGTGCAATTGAACTAACCGTGAAAGCACTGCCCTTGCTTATAGAAGTAGCTGAGTGTAACTGATGACTGTTCTTTGCAGTGAAGAACTGGTTTACAGCCTCTTCATGTGAGGAGGACGGGCTAAAAGGGAAGGTGTAAACTGGTCCAAACCGGCCTGAGTTGTCTATGACAAGCTGGGATAAGTAGAACATGTCTAGTCTATTGCGTCGGGTATAAGAATTTTTGTGTCTCCTGTCCATTTCAAGGATTCATAGCGGAGAACGGTCTGTTGTTGTTTGCCAAAGAGCCGTTCCTCTGGAAAATTATATTCCAGTCTTTTAGTATAAGTAGTTATAGGACTCACAAATAATGATAACAAATGTAAAATGTATAAGCCTAACTAACATGGATGCAATAACGAGAAACATACAAACCTACTATGGTTTGAACATACGCCTATAATGATGTAATTACCTTGAAAATATGAGAGTGACCTAGCTTGGAAATGCATGAATAGATCAAATGCTCTTGTTTTTCTGGCGTTGGTGGATCCTTATGGATGAGAATAGAGTTGTTAAAGAGGACTCTTAAATAAAAGGTTAGTTTCAGATTAAATAAGAATAATCTAAAACAGGCTTACTGTGTTTTGGAAGTGAGAAGATTTGGTGTTGTTGGATTGAGAAGAGGATGATTCAGGTGTGACGATAACACGAGTGACACGAGCACGAGCCTGAGCTCGAACCAAAGTGTGCATCCTGCACAGATGGACTGACATTCGCTTTCGTTCGATATGGCCTCTAACTATAGCTTGAAGCTTGACTAATCCCTTGAGTGCCCTTAAATCTCTCCTTGCCTTCATTAAGTTTAATAAAAAAAAGAAACAAATTGTTTGAATTTAAGATTAGGAAACAAAACCAAGAAGAGAAAATCTAAATATCAATTCTTACAAAAGTCTCGAGCTCAAGCTCTCATTATGGATTGGACCACAAAAGCATATTGAATGTAAATACTCCATCCGTTCCTAAATATAAGATGTTTTAGGTAAAACACAGTTATTAAGAAAATTAATTTTTATCTAAAAACTATTATTGAAACTATAAATTGAAACTATTTAACCAATTACAAAATAGAACTATTAAATTTGATTGGTTATACATATTTTGATAAAGTTAAAGCTACCTATAAATATGAAAACATTTTCCATATTGGAACATAAAATAGCTTCTAAGCTGATATTTCTCAAATTACCCTAAGGAGTGAATTATTCTCTCAAATAAAAGGTTCAGTTGTAAAACTTAGGGATCGAATCCACAGAGAGCTGGAGAACCTAATAAATCTAATCAGATTAGTTAAGCTCACTACAGGAAATATGAGTAGTAATAGTGGACGAAAAACGCTATGAATTCGATATAATAGCGCTCCCTAAAACGCTCTGACAGCGCACGTTATAATAGGTCTGGCACTTTTGATAGCGGATATGTCGTATGCTATAGTTAAATAAACAACAGTAGCATTAATTTCTATGCAATTGTTAATATTTATAATAATGAATTCATTTTATTTTTTAAAATGTAATATTTATTTCAAATTTTTGTAATAAAAACAATTAATCATATTATAAAAACTAAAAAATATTTAAATGATTAAAAACAATAATTAAAAATTAAATTTTATTTATTAATTAAATTTTGTTTACAAATAAAATCAGTTTATACATTAACCAAAAAATTAAACCAAAACCTAATTAACCAAACCTAAATAAACCAAAAAAAAATTGAACCAAGCCTAATAAACCAAAACTTAAAGCTCTAAGCTGCGGTCTCCCTCCCATTGCAGTTCCGTCGTCTCCTTCTTCCTGTCTCTTTCTTCTCTTCTTCTTCTTCTTGTTTGGATGAGATTGGTTAAGTGTATAGCTATTGGCAAGTGTCCATGCCGCGTATTCACTTTTCCTGTAAGATTAATTTAAACCCAACACACCAACATTCATGAGTCAATACTCTGAAAATTCAATAGCAAACAAGGAGAAAGTAAACCATGTACTGCACGTAGAACGACACGTCAGCATAGGGCGACTTGTGAGGAGATTAGGGTTTTGAAGATTCTGCCGCAAGCAATCAGTCCCCACGCCGATGCCGGCGCCGGAGACGCAAGATCCCGTGGAGTTGGGCTCGGAAACGAGCAAGGTAGCACCTGTGAAGCAGTTAAACCCGTCATGGGTTAAAGTTGCAGAGAATGGACCATCGCTCTCTGAGCATGTTCTAGAAATAGGAGTAAGTGAAGGACAGGAAGTCGCTGAAGTTCCAGATGACGTGATATCACAATTTGTGCCTCTTTGGGATGATCTTCTCGAAGGTCGATTTCTGTACAAGGCACCACATGTAGCAAAAATCCATTTCATAGTCAATAAGATCTGGCCTTTGGGAGATAAATCTATCAGAATTGACGTCTATGTCGTTAATGATCGCACTGTGAAATTCAGAATCAAGGACGAGGCTACAAGGAAAAGGGTTCTCAAAAGAGGAATGTGAAACATTGCAAACATCCCGTTAGTTCTATCAAAGTGGGCTCCTGAGGAGGAGGAAGAGGAGGTTGAAGAGATAAAAACTATTCCAGTGTGGATCATCATGAAGAATGTTCCTCGCAGGATGTTCTCTTGGAAAGGTCTTGGTTTCATAGCTAGTGCTGTAGGAAAACCAAAGCGCTTACACCCAGATACGCTCCAATGTAATAGCTTTGAGGAAGCGAAAGTTTTTGTCGAAGCTAATATGACAAAAGAACTACGTACCAGCAATCGTTTCAAGTCTAAACTTGGGGTCAATGCGGAGGTGGAATTTGTTTACCCATGGTTACCGGACAGATGCACCATCTGCTCTAAATGGGGACACCTTCATACAACTTGCCGTGCTAAGGTAAAAATTCTGACTAAGGCCAAGTCACCCACAAAGACGCCGGCTAAGGAGATTGAGACTTCTGTGGTAGATGCATCGGAAAAGGATCAACAAAACCCTGCGGTAGCTAGCGTTGAATTAGTTGATGCCGCTGAGATGGAATCACCCACTGAAACTTTGGCACCAGCAAAGATCGTGAAGGATACAGTGACTCTGAACTTGACAACAGAGTACCATGATGCAGAGAAGGGTGGTGAAATAGAGAATTTGGGTTGGAAGAATGTCTCTCATTTGAAGAGGGGCAGATCAGAAGGCAAGGACCACGTTCATGATCAGAAGATTAGTTCACCATCCCGCTTTGCAGTTTTAGATGTAGAGGAGGGTCAAGTTGACATGGGTGAAGGTAATGATAGCAATGCTATCGAGAAGGATATGGAGAAGGGAGAATTTCGACCGGAGGTAAATTCACAGGAGATAAGGGGTAATGATAAAACTGAAACGAGGGAAAGACTTCTTCGCTCAGCTGTTCAAAAACCATCTCGTGGAGTTAACAGAAACCCTTCTGGAAAGAGCCCTTCTAGCACAAAGGACACAGTCCCAAGTGTTGGAGGGAAACGGAAAAATAAAATAAAACATTAATTTTGTCGGGTTTCTTCTGGAATGTCCGAGGTTTTAATAAAAAGGAAAAACATTTAGTTGTAAAAAAGTAGATCAGAGAGCAAGGTTTTCAGTTTGGTGCTTTGTTGGAAACAAGGGTTATAAAGGGAAGGAGTCAGAGGATAACAACTTTCGTCTTTGGTGACTGGTCTGTGTTAACAAACTATGAGTACAATCACTTGGGTCGAATATGGTTGGTGTGGCGATCTGATGTGAAAGTAACTCCAGTTTTTAAAAGTGATCAACTGATCACGGTCTCTATGGCTCTTAGTGGTGGAGATGAATTTTTTCTTTCCGTTATTTACGCAAAAAATACAGAAGCTGAAAGGTGTGTACTCTTGGAGGACCTGAAGAATCACCAAAACTCGCCAATCTTTAGAAATAAGGCGTGGCTAGTGTTGGGAGATTTCAATGAAACCTTGGATGTTGAAGAGCATTCAGATCATGAAACAACCCCGTTTATAATGCAAGGAATGCGTGATTTTCAAAGTGTTACTCAACACTGTTCTTTACTTGATCTTCCTTCTCATGGTCCGCTTTACACTTGGAGTAACAAGCAAAGTGAAGGGATTATATCAAAGAAGCTGGATCGAGTATTGTTTAATGATTTCTGGCTCAGTGCTTTCCCGCAATCGTATAATGTGTTCGACGGAGGAGGGTGCTCTGACCATTTACGTTGTCGGATTAATCTGAGTTCCGAAATTCATCGGCCTAAGAGACCATTTAAATTTGTCAATGCAGTGGCTGATTTAGAAAACTTCCTCCCGATGATGTCGCAGTTTTGGAACAAATCTGTTCCCATCTTCTCGTCGACCTCATCTCTTTACAGATTTTCAAAAAAGCTGAAGGCACTGAAACCAGAAATCAGGTCTTTAGCAAATGATAGCATGGGAAATTTGACATCAAAAACAAAGGAAGCTTACGCAGAGCTTTGTCAAAAACGGGAACTCAGTATGCGTGACCCATCACAAGTCAACTTGGAGAATGAGAATGTTGCTTATGAAAGATGGGATAAAATCTCAGGTCTTGAGGAGAAGTTTTTGAAACAGAAGTCAAAACTTCACTGGCTCAATGTTGGTGATAGGAGTAACAAAGTATTCCACAGAGCAGCTAGTGCAAGAGATATTCAGAGTTTGATTTATGAGGTGGTATGTCGTGATGGGAGAGTAGTTCATAAACCAGAGGAGATAAAAGGGGAAGCTGAGAGTTATTTCCGGGAATTTTTACAGCATAAGCCACAAGACTTTGAGAGCATTGAAATCGATAAGCTTCGCGAGTTGCTACCTTGTCGTTGTTCTGATACAGTAAATGAGATGCTACTGAAGGCAATCACAGCAGAGGAGATAACTAAAGTGCTATTTGCGATGCGAAATGATAAATCACCCGGCCCAGACGGATACACAGTGGAATGTTTCAAGTCAGCTTGGCCAGTTATTGGAAAGGAGTTCATCATTTCGATCCAATCTTTCTTTGAAAAAGGTTTCTTACCAAAAGGAATCAATACCACGATTTTGGCTTTGATACCAAAGAAGACAGGAGCCATAGAGATGAAAGACTACCATCCGATCTCATGCTGCAACGTCATTTACAAAGTCATTTCGAAACTTATAGCGAACAGATTGAAGAATACGCTGCCGGACTTTATTGAGTTGAACCAATCCGCTTTTGTAAAAGGTAGACTCCTCATTGAGAACCTCCCTCTTGCTACTGAGCTGGTAAAGGACTACCACAAAGACTCGATATCACGGCGATGTGCTCTGAAAATAGACATCTCAAAGGCTTTCGACTCAGTTCAGTGGAGCTTTTTGCTCAAGACGCTTGAGGCCATGAACTTCCCTACTAAGTTCATTCATTGGATATCTCTTTGCATTACCACAGCTTATTTCTCTGTACAAGTAAATGGTGAGTTGGCTGGCTACTTCCAGAGTGAAAGAGGTCTACGACAAGGTTGTGCTCTTTCTCCATATCTCTTTGCCATATGCATGAACGTGCTGTCCAAACTGCTGGATAAGTCTGCACATGCGAACCAGTTTGGATACCATCCAAAATGCAAGAATCTGGGACTTACTCACCTTAGTTTCGCTGATGATTTAATGGTATTTACGGATGGACGAGTACGATCAGTTGAGAGTATTGTGAACGTCTTTAACTATTTTGCAAAAGTCTCAGGGTTGAAGATAAGTATGGCGAAATCCACAATCTACTCTGCTGGTATGACAGATGAGAATCGTCAAGAACTGCTTAATACGTTTCAGTTTGCTTCTGGTACATTACCGGTGCGTTATCTAGGCCTGCCTCTTCTTACGCGTCAGATGCGAAAAGATGATTATCAATTGCTTATCGAGAAGATAAAGATGCGTATTAGCTTATGGACCAACCATTTCCTGTCTATGGCTGGTCGGCTACAGTTGATAAAGTCAGTATTGCTAAGCATGGTAAACTTTTGGATGACTGGTTACAAACTCTCGGGGCAATGTATCAATGAAATCAACAGCCTCTGCTCTGCTTTTCTTTGGTCTGGTCCTTCTCTTAATGTGAAGAAAGCAAAAGTTTCCTGGGATGTGGTCTGTCTCCCTAAGAAAGGAGGTTTGGGTCTCAGATCACTTAAAGTGATGAACAAAATCCGTACTCTGAAACTGTTATGGAGGCTCCTGTCTTCTCAACCTTTGCTTTGGGCTAAATGGATCCAGGCTTATTTGGTTAAGAACGACACAATATGGTCTATCAAGGATACAACAAATGCAGGATCATGGATGTGGAGGAAGCTTCTGAAGTATAGAGACATCGCAAAACAGTTTCATAAAATGAAGGTGGGAAATGGAAACTGAACCTATTTCTGGTTTGATTCTTGGTCTCCACTTGGACGTTAGTCCGTGGGTGTATTGACTTGGGGATAAGAGCGACTACAACGGTTTCTTTAGCGTTGCTTTTGAGAAGAAGACGTAGAAGCCATCGACAAGATATTCTGAACATTATTGAAGCTGCTATGGAAGAACGGAGAACCAAGCTATCAAATGAAGAGGATTGTGCTGTCTGGAAGAGTTCTCCTGATGCTTATAAACATGTATTCAGCACAAAAAACACTTGGAGTTTACTTCATCAGCAAGCTCAAACTGTCGACTGGCACAAGAGCTTATGGTTCAAACATCATACTCCAAAATTTGCTTTCTTTACTTGGTTAGCTATTCAGAACCGTCTAACAACTGGTGACCGAATGCTTCAATGGTCCTCTAGTATAAACCCAGCGTGTGTGTTCTGCAACCAGTTGGAAACTAGGGATCATTTGTTTTTCTCATGTCCATTCGCTGCAGAGGTGTGGTCTCGGCTAACCAAAAACCTTCTTCGTGGGAGGTTCACCACAGACTGGACAGAGATAATAGTGATTACCAAGGATAGTCAGGACTTTCTTTCCAAGTTCCTAACCCGCTATGTTTTCCAGCTTTCGATACATTCTTTATGTCGAGAAAGAAATGACAGAAGTCATGGAGCTACTCCAACGACAGTCTCGGTTATGGTCGGCATGCTTGATAGGCAAGTCCGAAACAAATGTCTCTCCTTCCGTCAGGTTCGAAATTTTACCTTCGCTGCAGCCTTAGGGGTGTTGTTTTCCACCAGATAGCATAGAGTCTCAAAATCTTGAGTTCTCTTTCCTATAAAATGTAGCACAAGTTGCAAAACAGTGTATTTTCTTTTTGAGTAAATTTAACATATATTCAAAAAAAAAAAAAAAAAGTAAACCATGTACCTAGCCAATTTCTCAAATTCAGAAGATTAAGGCTTTTTCCAAGGTAAAGTACCCAAAGCACTAGAGAGAGCAGCATACTTTCTTCCATTAGGCCTACACCACCACCGCTAGCTTTCTCTGCCATCTCCGACTTAAGCCTTTGTTCTCATACATCATCTGAGATGTCATAGAGGAGGTCCACACTTGCTGGTGTTGCTTTCCTAGAAACAAGGTCTGAAGAAGGTGTTCAAAGTAAATTAGCTTAAATAAAGAAACACTCAAAGGTCAAAATAGTTCATAGCTTAGATAAGTATGATGTATCGTACACTGAATTTTAGAATGAAGAAGGAGAGTTCACCTTGTCATATCTGGCACATATCACATTCCCACAATCAAAACCAGAGTCGATCATTTCAATCATCTTCTTCACAATCTGAAAAAAATAATTTATATTGAAATCAACAACACAATTCAAAAATATAGACCATCAACGTTCTCACAAGTAGCTATGTCTTATAATCCCTCAAAGCAATACATAGTACAATACAACTGCAGAACCCTACCTCTCTCTGTGACCACCAAAACGTCGGTGAGAAACTCAGCAAGTTTACTCTCTCCAAGAGAAAGAGAGAAGAGACGAGTGTGACGGTGGTGGTGGAAAGACGGATCATAGAAGCCATGGTGGTGATGACGAGCGATTGGGGATGGGAGAGATGGCGATGGTGGTGATAGTAACGAACGATGGTAGTGGTGGTGGTGTTGACGTCGCGTCTTCTCGTTTCTCTACCATCTACGAACTCCATCTCTTCTCTCTCTTGCTTATCTGAATTGTAGATCTCAGAAACAATAATTAAAACAGAAAAAGTACAGTTAATCTCAAGCGTTAGATTCAATATCATCCAACGGTGCAGATGGTGATTTTTGTCATAAAAACAAGTAAACCAATAGGAAGAAAGGAAGAGGATATACACAAGAGTGATTTTGGGCCTTTGATCAAATTCAATCAATGGTTCAAAACAAAACAATACATATTATCTTTTTATTTATCTTGAACTATTATAAAAATTATCTTAGCTTTAAATACTTTGATATCATAATTTGAAATTTGAAATATAAATTTTGTATTTGAAATTTAAAAGTTTTTACGGAATTATAATTTATTTAAAAGTTAAGATTTAATGTTTTAATGATACATGCTAAAATGAGATATGTGGTTTAGGGGTTAGGGTTAATATTTAGGATTAAGTATATGATTTGAGTTTTAGAATATACTCGTAGTTTAAATTAAAGTTTCTATTATAAGTTTGTAAAGATTATAATTATGATTTTGTATGTAGAATTTAAGTTTGGGGTATAGGATATTAAATATAGGGTGTAGACTTAAGACTTAATGTTTGAGTTTTAGAATTTAAATTTAAAATTAGATTTTTAAAATGATTAAATTTTGAGTTTTGATTAAGAATTAAGTTTGAAATTTAAAATTTTGTATTCAAAGTTTAGGGTTTGAAGTATGATATAAGGTTTGGGATTAAGTTTTAGGGTTTAGGGTTTGAAATACTCTTTTGCAGGGTTTATGTAATTGAATGGAAGCTCATGTAGTTTTCTTGATATATCGCGTCATTACGTATTTGATTGATCAATAATTTTTTGTCTAAGAATTATTCAAGATTTGTTTTCAAGAAAAACACTTACCATAAACATATTTGAAGAATGTGCCATCTTGTATGGCAATTGATAACGGGTCAGGTAGCAGTAACGAGGAATCTAGCAAGGCGTAATATGATGTGCGATAATTATTGCCCAAGGTGTGGGGAAATAGAGGAATCTGTAACCCATGCAATATTTGAATGCCCTCCAGCATTGCAAGTATGGTCTTTATCGGCAACTCCTACAAGTCCAGGTATATTCCCAGTGGCAAGCGTCTACACAAACATGGACTATCTTTTCTGGAGGAAAAATAATATCATTGCACCAGATCGAGACAGGGATCCTTATCCCTGGATAATATGGTATATTTGGAAGGCTCGTAATGATAAGCTTTTCAGGGGTATAAAAAGAGATCCTTTGGAACTCGTTCGATATGCAGAGAGTGAATGCCAAGCCTGGTTTAATGCAAATGAGATGATACCGCCACAAGTACAGGCCAGTAATAATGAGGAAAACCAAGTCTTAAGCTTGGGTAATATCTGTCTATTAGACGGATCCTGGAAAGCTTCTGAACGCTTTAGTGGATGTGGATGGGTCTGGATGGATAGTAGGGAGAACATACAACTTATGGGAACACGGAACTTCACTCGATGTGAATCACCGTTGCATTCGGAGGTAGAAGCGCTGCGATGGGCGATGGAGAATATGCTTCAACACTCGCCGTGCCAGAGCTTTGGAACAGACTGCAAGGAGCTGATTGCAATGCTAAATGACCCCCATGAGTGGCCAAGCTTTGCGACAGAACTGGAGAAGATAGAGACGTTGAAGATTTGTTTTCCGGACTTCAAAATCAACCATGTGCCAAGAATGAGCAATCAGCTATCTGATTTTTTTGCTAAGACTGCTAGAAACTTCGTAGGGAGTTACTTTTCATTGGTTGTTCTATTCCGATCTGGTTACCCAGACTACCTCAAGCTTGAGTAATAGAATGGTCGTTTGACGTCAAAAAAAAAAAAAAAAAAAAAAAAAAAAAAAAAAAACATATTTGAAAACTCAAACCACATCGATTCAATCATCAAATCAAAACATTAAAAGTTGAAAAAGAAAATAAGCTAAGAATGCTTCAAGTCGCAGCTCTCACATACGTATATATAAGCTACATTCTCTCAAACCTAAAGTTCTCTTGATGGTCTTTTAAGTACTTCAGGAACTCATCATCATGTAGAATGATATTCGTATTGGCAACACCTGTTGGGTATTCGCAATACAGGAAACCATACCGGCTCACCCATGAAAACCTCCGCACCACAATGTCGCATCTCCACCGCACGACCACGCCTTGCCTCCTTTGTCGTCAAGATTCATATTTTCTGATTGTGGAAAAGGGAAAACCCTGCATCTGGTTGACCTCTCAGAATATACCTAAAATTTTAAAAGCATATTCTTTTGTTCATCTCAAAGCAAAAGACAACAGAAGCATCATCAAGCTTCCAAGCATTACACATGAGAAAACAAAAGACTTGAGTTTAAGACATACATCTTTACATGTCTGTGAGAGCAGAGATAGCACAGGAACAAACAGGTGTATTTGAGCGAAACAAAATCGTAGAGAATCACCTTATTGTCGATGTTAGTGTAGTAGATAGTTCTCGCACACATCTCATGCTCATCTTTGAGAACCAAAAACAGGACTAGTCTTAACTCTTGAGTCTAAGAAGCACACAACTTTCCACACAGAATGTGATGAAAACATCAACAACCTAAACAAAGAAAACCAGTCATGACAAAAAAACACAACGTCAGATTCAGATGGAATCAACGTCATTGGCTTTCTTCTGTTCAGTCAAATCGACGTTTACATCCTCCTCGTCTCCCTGGATATATATACACACACACACACATCTTTTAGAACACACAAGTAAGGACTTTTAACTTGAAAGATTAAACTTTTAAGAATCCCCCTATGTCGTTCTGCAACAGATGAAGAAATTAAAACAAAAAAATGTATTACCTTATTGCTAGAAGAGGTGCCACAACAGCTATTCTCTGACTGACTACACGAACTTGAGCTTGCACTTGCAGTAGCCCTTCCTGGCACTACAAGAAATATAAACTGTGCTCGCTTCCATTTTTAAACCTGATGCATCCTTAACGAAATGGGTTCCAAGATTATTACTAAAGACCTAAAGATGGTAAGAAAAGTCATACCTGGAGATGTGTAGTTAGTGGATACAACAGCAGTGTTCTTTTTCGATTCTTCCAACTATAGACAAACATTATGGACAAAAACTTATCAAACAAAATTCACCTTTAATATAGATAAAAATCGAGACTTTAATCTATCAAACAAAGGAGGTAATTTTTGATTCCAACAGCCGAACTTTAGCCAAGAACAAGGAAAAAATATAAACTTTAGCCAAAAACAGAGCAAAGATAGAGACTCTTGTGTTTCTAAGACTTGGAAAAGGATTAAATTATATAATTGAGATATGGAAGACGAGAGAACAAACCATGATCAATGCCCGAAGACTTGGAAACTTGTAACGACCTTGACCCAATGTGGTAAAGCCCATTTGTTTTTATTGTTCATCTAGTGTTCCATCGAGGGAGAGAGAGAGAGAGGCGTAGGAAGTTTTACCCATCTCCAAGATCAATAAAAAATGATTGATTTTTTTTTCTAGCCATAGCCATAAAAGAATGAAATTTTTGTTGAGAGGAAGAAAGGATTTGCGAAGAGAGAAAAAAAATTCCAAAAACCAAAAAAATGCGGCTAAAATTTTTATTTTCCCGCGATAACGAATATATCGTTTTAAATCGACAAACGCTATTAAAAATATAAGTATTGGTATACAATAGCAGAATTGTCATAAACGCTATAATCTGATGCTATTAATACCCACATTTCCTGTAGTGGCTAGGTTGTTTAATGATTTAAATGTAAAGTTGTAGGTTTCTGAGCAAGTAATTGTTCGATTGATTGATTGGGGTTTTGGTACTTAAATGGAAATAGCTAGACTTAAGGTTTTTATTCATATAATCAGGATTATAATCCTACAGATGCTAATAAGTTGTATGCATGATATTATAGAGCTCAACACTTAATAACAAACCATTAGGCTTTCGCTTTCTAGGTCTATCTATTGACCAGTGTTGATCGATTATTCTATAGGAATATCGATTGATACACTTGTTGAAACGTCGATCGATTATTCGATTGGAATATCGATCGACGCTCTTGGTCAAGCATTAATGCGCGGATTGAATATGCTTACTAAGCTTCCTAGATCAGCTCTTGCCTTACTCTAGCAATCTTAGCTCAGTTAGGATGGATTCAGGGTGAGATGCAAGCTATCGCTTATGACAATTCCTAGGGCAAGTTCTAGGTAGCTAATCTAGGAACAGACATTAATGACAATCCTAAAGATGAATATCACAACTTAGCAATCTATAGTTGGGGATCCTTCATAACCTGTTTGAACCCTAAAATCTAACAAGAGAACTACTCAGACATGACCAAGCAATTCATAACAGCAATAAGGTATAAAAAACTGCATAGATAAATAAATAGATATTAATGGAGTTCCAATCACAAATCTCTTTGGATCTTCTCTCCAATCTACTAAAAATCCTAGAAAGCCTTTGCTGTGTAAATAATAAAAAAAAACACACTTTGCCTCTAACATGTTGGCAAAGCTTATATAATTAGGTTAAAACTCGTCAGGGGCAAACTTGTAAATAGGTGAAGACTTGGGCTCTAAGTCGGCTGAGACCAAACGGGCTTTCAGCGCACTTCGCTGTCGATCGATGTCACTATGTGAACATCGATCGATTATTCCTCTTCAATGTCGACCGATGGTCGTGCTCGAAGATCATCTCGGGTGCTTACTCCAAAATGCTCCAAAATCACCACTTTCCTCCAAATCACTCCTGCTCCTATAAATATTCTAAATAGACTCTATAATATAATAATTAGTAATTAAAACACTTATAAACCATGGGTAAAAGTAGGTCAGATCCATGATCTCTCATAAACATCTTACATTTCAGAACGGAGGGAGTAGGTATTACTTCTAATAGAAGTTGGCGTAAAAAGGAATGAAAAAGAAAATTTGACATTTAAGGAACCTGAACTTTTGAAATATTCACGAGGAACATGAATCGGCTATTAGTGAAACAATGTGACTTTTTATGTCAATAAGTATACATTTGGGTATGAACTGTCTTGACACACTACTATCCTAATCTCTCCAATAAAAAAGAAGAAAAAATCACTCATAAAAATATTCACCATGCTAAAAAAAACAAACATCAACATGAAGAGGGAAAACCCTAGCGGCGCTCAAGGTGATCATGAGATGATCATGGAGGCAGCTTTTTAGATCGGATTTCTCATTGGATTTTCGATCTCCATCTGATCTCTACGCTCCTTGACGTAGACATCAGCTGGCGTTGCTTCACGTGGACGTTTCAGGCGTTCAAATCTGTTTCTTCCCCAACATTTACCATCGGTTTCAAGGCAAGTTCTTCCATCCCCGGCGGCGATCGACTCTTTCAACAACATCCACGGCTTTTTCATCAACACAAGGGGATCCTTCGCTCCCTTTCAAATCCTTCGTTCTCTTCCATTCACGGCTTCTTCATCAACACGTTTTGGAGTAATCCTCACGCAATTAATCACTCACATTTGGAGAAGTTACGATCCAACTCAGACAACACACGCAGTGGGAGAGAGAATATCATTGACTAAAATCATCACAGTTACGATCCACGTTTGATTCACCTCGGGTTTGATCCTCGGGCTTGATCTATTCCGCCTCGGTTTTGATTCACGGTTAACTCGGGCTTGATCTAGTCTGCCTCAGGTTTGATCCTCGGGCTTGATCTACAGCTGACCTCTGTATGAGGTCATCGCATCAAACAAAGTACGCTCATATGGCAGATTTAAAAGGAAAATGAATCCTCTATGAGGATGATGATGAACCGATCAAGCTTACGGAACAAGATGATACACAAGTCATTAAAGAGTTCCGTATGTCTTTGATTGGTAAGGTTCTCAATCTGAAGAAGCAAAACGTCAAAAAATTGCTTCAAACAATGCCAACTCAATGGGGGCTACAAGACCGTATCACTGCGAATGATCTAGGCAAAGGGAAGTTCTTATTTAACTTCACCACGGAAGAAGACCTTATGTATATACTTCAAAAAGGGCCTTTCCATTACAACTACTGCATGTTTGTATTGGTCAGATGGGAACCTGTAGTTCATGATGACTACTCTTGGATCATCCCGTTCTGGGTACAACTCTATGGCTTACCTTTACACCTATGGACGGTTACAAATCTTAGGAACATTGGTAGCCGCATTGGCCATGTTGATGTTGATTCCATTGAACTCACAGAGGGCCGCATGAGAATTGAGGTCGACTCAAGACGCCCTTTGATGTTTATAAGGAAGGTGGAGTCTCCTGATGCAGAGGAGGTAACTATAGAGATAAAGTATGACATTCTGTTTAAGCATTGCACTACCTGTGGCCTTATGTCTCATGAGAAAGGATACTGCCCTACAATGGATACTACAGCTCGGTTATCATCGGAGAGAGGTGGAGTCTTTACTCGGGTACATATGCCACAAGAACGCAATGATCGTCAGCCTTCGCTGAGGGATTATAGGCAGCTCCCGGTGCGTCGAGAAGTTGAGCCTGTCCGAAACGCTGCTACAAACAGAGATATGGGAGCTCGATGGACTGAAACTCGTCATGAGAATGAGTTTCGAAGTAGGTACCATGATGATAATGTTTATCAGACTCGCAACAAAGGATCTGGTGAGAGATTCCAATCTCACTCTGATACGATACTGCGAAGGCGTGATGAGAGACATAGTGGGAATCGGTATGGTGGCAGTCGTTATGATCGCGGTCCTTATGATAGCAAGGAAGAGCTGACATGGCGCGAGAAGACACTGGATAAGCCTCTGGTGAAGGTTAAGATCATGGCTTACGGGCAGGGAGGTAGTTCAACTACCATGGATGATGTTCCTTATGAACATCCTTCGAGTAATCAGCTTGGCTTTTCGCGCGTAGAGAAGGCTGATGAGGAATCAGCGGTGGCTGGGAGTGGAGAGAACCGAGGCAGCAGGAGACTTGCAAGCACTATTGTTACTCCATCGCACCAGCTACCTCCCCAGGAAGAAAACATCACGTTTCGAGGGAAGAATGTAGCCCTAGCTCTCACGTTTTCTCCACAAGCAGCATCAGGTGGGGTAGAGAATGATCAAGTGATTGGTGCTCTGGAGGACATGGAGATTTTGGATACAACTGATGCAGGGATGATGGACTGTGACGCTCAAGATGATGATCTTCTGGCTGATGAAGTCATGGATATGGAAGAGCAAGCAAAGCATTTATCTGTGGCCCATCAATCGGAGGTGAGGGTGGCGCCTAATAACAAGAAGAGCTCTAGAAGTGGCATTAAGAGGAATGCTCCTTTGGGCATTCAAAGTAAAAATAAAGAGTTTCTGCGCCAAGGATCCCCTCGTGCACGATCAGTCAAGCCTTCTGGAGGTAGCAAGCTAGCAGAGAATGGAAAGCCAAGGCGTGTCTCCAGGAAATCAAGGGAGAGTTCATCCACAAGTGATGGTTTGATGGGTTCCAAATATCCATCAGATCGGTATATATGAGGACAATCAGTTGGAACTGTCGAGGGATTGGAAACGACCTTACAGTTCGACGCCTTACGGAGATGTGTCAAAAGCATCGCCCATGACTTGTGTTTCTTTCTGAGACGAAGAATAGGAGGCTGCTGTTACCAAACGTTCATGCCGACCTAGGATTTGACCACTTGTTTACCGTTGAGCCACTTGGCCTTAGCGGAGGTTTAGCTCTTTTATTTATGGACGAATTTCAAGTTAATGTTTTGTTTTCGAATAATTGAATGATTGACATTGAAGCAGTAATTGATGGAATAAAAGTCTATATGACATTTGTTAATGGAGACCCTGTGTTAGACCGTAGGGATCAGGTTTGGGAACGTCTTACGTGTTTCTCAACAACACGAAATGGACCATGGTTCATGATAGGTGATTTTAATGAAATAATAGATCATAGCGAGAAGGTAGGAGGCAAGAGGCGATCAGATAGTTCTTTCCTGCCTTTCAAGAAAATGCTGAGTGACTGTGGAATGCTTGAGTTCCCATTTACTAGGAATATGCTTTCTTGGGTTGGGAAGAGATCAGGAGAGACGACTGTCAAATGTAGATTGGATAGAGCGGTGGGGAATGAGGATTGGCATGAAAAGTTTCTACATACTGCTGCTAAGTATCTTAGGCTATGGGGCTCGGATCATCGTCCGGTCCTGACGGATATTCTCACAAAACCAGTGAGGAAGGAAAAGAAATTTAAGTTTGATAAACGCTGGTTGGATAATGAGGAACTGAGACAGGTCATACTGGAAGGATGGAAGTCTGAGGACCTGCCTCCGGAGGCGAATATAATGGACCATATTGCTAGCTGTCGTAAAGCTTTGAGCCAATGGAGGAGACAGAACAATGTGAATTCAGCGAAGCTAGTGTAGGACCTTAAGGAAACGGTGGCGGGTCTATATTCGAATGATGATGCTACGTCGGAGGAGATAGCAGATGCTCTAAAAGAACTATCCACTGCTCTTAAGGCAGAGGAGATGTTTTGGAGACAGAAAAGCAGGGTGCTATGGCTAAGGGAAGGTGATAGGAACTCAAAATATTTCCATGCATTGGTGAAGCAAAGAAGAGCGAGAAATAGGATCACACAGCTCATAGACGAGAATGGGAATGTGGTGGACGATGAGGAAGGTTTAGTAGCCATTGCTACTAGCTACTTCAGACAAATCTGTGAGTCCTCTAATCAGGAAGATATAGATGATGCATTGGCAGAAGTCTTGACAATGATCACTAGGCTTACGAGGATCTTACGAGACCAGTCATCGAATGGGAGGTGAAATTAGAATTTTGTCAAAGATGATTTAACTCGTATGGTTAATCAGTTCCTTTTTGAAGGAATAATGGTGCAGGGGTTAAATGATACCAACATCTGTCTGATCCCTAAGACGCACAAGCCGAATGAGATGACAAAGTTTAGACCTATCAATCTATGCAATGTCAGTTATAAGATTATATCTAAGGTCTTGTGTCAAAGATTGAAGAAGGTCTTACCACAACGGATATCTGAGACCCAATCAGCCTTTGGTGCTGGAAGGCAGATAACAGATAATATCATGATAACTCAGGAGATGTTTCACGCGCTGAGAACTAAGCCAGGGGGACGAGTTAAGAGAATGGCCATTAAGACAGATATGAGTAAAGCATATGATAGGATGGAATGGTCATTCATTGAGGCAGTCATGAGGAAGATGGGATTCTCGGAGATATGGATTGGCTGGATTATGAGGAGCATCACTTCGGTCAAGTATAAAGTACTCATGAATGGAGAGCCGAGGGGAAACATTGTTCCTGGGAGAGGTTTACGTCAAGGAGATCCTTTGTCTCCTTTCATATTTATTCTATGCACGGAAGCGTTCGTTAGCCTTCTTAATCATGCAGAGAATCAAGGAAAGATAACGGGGATGCGCGTCGCACGCGCTAGCCCCTCGGTATCTCACCTTTTCTTTGCTGATGATAGCCTTTTCTTCTGTAAGGCGGAGCCCCGTGAATGTGAAGAATTTATGAAAGTAGTCAGGACATATGGGAAAACATCAGGTCAATGTATTAACTTCGACAAATCCTCATTACTCTTTGGTAAAAGGATTCCAACGAATGATTGGCAGCAGATCAAAGATACACTTGGTATTCAAAATGAAGGATGAATGGGTTCCTACTTAGGAATCCCAGAGGATATTAGTGGATCAAAGTGTAAGCTATTTGCATTCTTAAAAGACAAGCTGCTACACAGAGTGAATGGTTGGACTGGTAGATGGCTGTCAAAGGGAGGAAAAGAAGTCCTAATTAAATCTATCTTGCTAGCTCTTCCGACTTACGTCATGTCCAGTTTCCTGCTCCCCTTGGAGATATGTGAAAACCTAGCAAGTGCCATTGCACAGTTCTGGTGGAGTTCGAACCCGCCAAAAAGAAGAATTCACTGGGCAAAATGGGAGAAAATGTGTGAGTATAGAGAAGAGGGAGGAATTGGTTTCCGTATGATTCATGAATTCAATCTAGCTCTTCTAGCTAAACAGTTGTGGCGACTTATTCAATTTCCAGATTCACTAGTGGCGAGAGTTCCTCGGGGGAAATATTACCGTCTAAGTTTGCCTTTGCGGAATGGCGCAATGGATACCCCATCGTATGTATGGACGAGTATCATAGCGGCGAGGAAGTTATTACTTTTGGGTATTAGGAGCAAGGTGCACTCAGGGTATGAAATTAATGTGTAGGAGGACCCTTGGATTCCTTCGACGCCAGCAAGGCCAGCTCGTTCACGAGTCCCAGTTGTACATCCCAGGATGACCATCAGCAGTGTTATTGATTTTGAGTCTGGGTGGGATGCACGACTACTGGAGCAATATGTGGATCAAGAAGACATTCCAATGATTCAGAGTTTGGCCATAAGCCCTACTCATCG
This sequence comes from Brassica oleracea var. oleracea, assembly GCF_000695525.1. Lineage (NCBI taxonomy): Eukaryota > Viridiplantae > Streptophyta > Magnoliopsida > Brassicales > Brassicaceae > Brassica > Brassica oleracea. Next base: position 26,234,780 of record NC_027756.1, read on the forward strand.
ACGGGATACTTTTTGCTGGAGCTACACCAAAAATGGTCAATATACGGTCAAGTCTGGATATTGGGTTGCTACGAATTTGATGAGAATAGATGAAGAGTTAGAAGCATTACAACCGAGTATAACAAAACTTCAAGCCTTTGCTTGGAAAGTGAATGCGCCACAAAAGATTTGCCACCTTATATGGCAATTAATTTCTGAACAGGTAGCGGTTACAAGGAATCTGGTACGCCGCAATATGCGATGTGATAACTACTGCCCAAGATGTGGAGAGCCAGAAGAAACTGTTACGCATGCGATCTTTGAATGCCCCCCAGCCTTACAAGCATGGGAATTATCATCTACACCATCGAGTTCTCAAATCTTTCATGTACCAAGTGTTTATGCTAACATGGATTATCTTTTCTGGGGTCAAAATAATATAATGAAACCGGAAGATGATAGAGATCCTTATCCTTGGATAATTTGGTACATCTGGAAAGCCCAGAATGATAAGTTGTTCAGAGGCATTGATAGAGGCCCATTGGAAGTAGTCAGGTATGCATAGAGTGAGTGCCAAGCTTGGCATAATGCGAGGGAAAGTATATCGGCTCCTCTACAGGCACAACCTGAAGGAGAATCACATGCCTTAAGCTTGGGTAATATTTGCATGGTGGATGGTTCGTTGACCTCCACAGCTCAGTTTAGTGGAATGGGATAGGTCTGGAAGGATAGCATGAGGAAGATTCAACTTATGGGATCCAGGAACTTAATGCAGCGAGAATCACCTTTACACTCAGAGCTAGAAGCGCTAAGATGGGCAATGGAGAGCATGATTCAACACTCGACCTGTCAGAGATTTGGAACTGATTGCAAGGACCTGATTGCAATGATACAAGAGCCACAGCTTGGCCCAACTTCTCAACTGAGCTGGAAATCATTCAGACTCTTCGGTTGTGCTTTTCGGACTTCAAGATCAGCTATCTACCAAGGACGCAAAATGAGATTGCAGATTCGTTAGCTAGGAATGCACGCTCTTTTCATAGATCTCTATGTTTTATTGGTTGTTCTATTCCGGTCTGGCTACCCAGATCACCTCAAGTTTGAGTAATAGAATAGCCGTTTGCTGCAAAAAAAAAAAAAAAAATAATAAAAACAAGGGAAAATTGCATCGACCACGTCTAGCCTATGTTGAACTGAAATATAGCCTAACTATAGCAAGCCACCATCAACATGTAATAATGAAGTGTTCAGTGAAAAACATTCACAAACCAAAAGAACAAAACTACAATTACTACGTATTGGTTGATGTTAACTGTTGGATTGGCTTATTTCTATAGATAGATTTCATCTAATGGTGTAAGTAATGATTTTCTAATAAAAAATATTATAAAACAGATTATTTCCTCCCATTTAAGAAAAAGCATTTGTTTAGGCTGTTGCAAAATATTCAGACCGACTTATGATTTGATCATTTGTTTACCGTTGAACCATTTGGTCTCAACGGAGATTTAGCTCTTTTTTTCTATGGATGAATTTCAAATTAATGTTTTATTTTCGAATAACAGAGTGATTAACATTGAGACAGTCATTGATGGAATAAAAGTCATTGTGACGTTTGTTTATGGAAACCCTGTATTAGAACGTAGAGATCAAGTTTAGGAACGTCTTATGCGTTTTTCAACAACAAGAACTGGACCTTGGTTTATGATAGGATATTTTAATGAAAACACTGCTCATAATGAAAAGGAAGGTGGAAGACAACGTCTTGACACCTCGTTTCTACCTTTTAAGCAGATTGTGGGATGTTGGAGTTTTCATTTACTAGAACATGTTATCCTAGGTAGGGAAGAGAGCATGAAGAACAACTGTTAGATGCCGCCTAGATAGAACTGTTGGAAATAAGGATTGACATGAGAAATTCTCTCATTCAGCTGTAAAGTATATGAGGTATGGGGATCAGATCATCATCTGATCCTAGCAAACATTCTCACAAATCCAACGAGGAAATAAAAAAGTTCAAATTTGACAAACGTTGGCTAGATAATGAGGAATTAAGGCAAGTTATTCTTGAGGGATGGAAATCTCCTGATCTTTTCCCTGACACAAATATTATGGAGCATATTTCGAGTTGTCGTAAAGCCTTTAAGCCAGTGGAGGAGAGAACACAATTTGAACTCAGAAAAACTTGTGGAGGAAATTAAACAGAAGGTGGATGGTCTGTACTCGAATGATGATGCCATGACCGAGTAAATAGCATAAGATTTGAAGGAACTAATTGATGCTCTTAAGGTAGAGGAGATGTTTTGGAAAAAAAAATCGAGTTTTCATGCTAAGAAAAGGCGATAGAAACACAATTTTTTTCCATGCTTTGACAAAGCAAAGGAGAGCAAAGAATAAAATCACTCAGTTTTTACACGCAAATGGAAATGTTATTGAGGATGAGGAAGGATTGTTAGCCATTGCTACTAGTTATTTCAGGCAAATCTTTGAGTCCTCTAACCCGAAATAGAGGAAGCACTATCTGAGGTGTTGGCAACGATTACAGATTCAATTAGTGAGGATCTTACAGCTCTGGTCACTGAATGGGAGTTTAAATTAACACTCTTTACTATGCATCCAGAGAAGGTTCCAGAGCCGTATGGGATGACAACTCTCTTTTATCAGAAGTTCTGGGACATTGTCAAGGAGGATTTAACTCATATGGTTAATCAATTCCTCTTTGAAGGGTCGATGGTTAGTGGACTAAATGATACAAATATCTGCCTCATCCCGAAAACAACTAGACCAAATGAGATGCCTCCGTTCAGGCCCATTAGCTTGTGCAATATCAGCTATAAGATAATTTTTAAGGTTTTATGCCAGAGATTAAAGAAAGTTCAATAAGATAGAATTTTAGAAACCCAGTCAGCCTTTGTTGCAAGAAGACATAGTTCAGACAATATTATGATTTCCCAAGAAATGTTCTATGCTCTGAGAACTAAACCAAGCGGACGTAATAAAAGGATGGTCATAAAGAAGTATATAAATAAAGCGCATGATAGAATGGAGTGTGATATTACGTGTATACGCACACCAATTAACCTAATGTGCACACTACCACAATCGAATGGTATGTCGATGTAGCACTTTAGGATCGAATCCACAGAGACCAATGATTACACTTTATTTCTATAGGATCAATATCACGCTAAAACAATATGGGGGTTTTAAAGTTGATTTCGTAACAAGCAAGTAAGAGAATGATTTAAGGTTTTTCAGATGATTAAGAATGCTAGCCTAGGGTGGTTTGATCGGGTGTTAAACAAGTGTGAGCCAAACAATTATTCAAGTTCAATTAAGAGTAAGTCCAGAACTTGGATCACTCAGGTTGAATCAACCCACTCTCGTGGTATTGATTCCTTTGCAAGTCGGTCTTGATGCCTAAACTCTCGTTTGGATCAAGACGCGCTAGCAAGCTTTAGAGATCAAGTCCGATATGTTCACAATACACCCTAATATCTACTCTCGCTGACTAGGGATGCAATGCTCATTCATAACAGATCTAGCAACCTATTACACGGTTAATGAACATGTTAAACCTAGGATCTAACATTAAGCGGCCAGTTTAATGCAAGCATTAAGAATAGTTATGAATGAAGACAATCAAGGGATTCACTTATCTATGTTTAACTCACGGATCTAACACCCTAACACCCTAGACTAAGCAAGTGGATTACTCAGCCATGGACAGAGAAAACATAGAGATAACAGATGAAGAAAACATGTCTGAATCAATAATTAAAAGCAAAGAGGGTTTAGAAATCTTCTCCAAAGATATAGAGATTCTTCTCCCTTAACAAGAGTACAAGTTTTCTCTCTCTAAAATCTCTCTGAAAAATAACGTAGAATGTCTAGAATAATAAGAAAAGATATGTATGCAGGTTTGTGGCGGCCAAGGAGTAAAAGGGGGAAGCCCCAGGTAAAATCCCGAAATATTTGGAAACTTTCTTAAAAATCTCACAGGCATGTCGGACTGCTCCGCACGACTGTTCTGCGTGAAAAACTCCAAATTGCACTCTTTTTCTCCTCTTTTCCTCCAACGGGTCTATCTCCCATCCAATGCAACTCCAGACCTGTAATGACTCGAAAAGGACTTGGAAGACTCGATAAAGACTTGAAAACCAATTTAAAAGCATATATACAAGATGCCAAAAACACCATATATCAATTCCCCTAGACTTAGATCATTGTTTGTCCTCAAACAATGTCAAGTATCAAGAACAAGGAGAAAGGTTTGAAAGTGTGGGAACTCTCCTATTCTCAGCAACCAAACTTTAACCACAAATCTCTGAACCATATAAGCAGTAAAACTAGGACAACACACCTTTACCGGAACCCCACTGACTGCTGTTCAAGATCGGCTTCATACTTTACATCTCAAACCTGCAAAAGCTACACTTTCCAGACAAAGCTTCTTACATTCAATTAAGAGTAGCGTGAGCTTCTCATCACATGCACTATTCAGGGTAGACGGTCTAGGTATGGAACAGGCTATTTAATGGTGGAGTTAAGAGTGTTTAGGGGCTACCATTTCATTGTAGAGGATGCAGGATATCACACAAAATGGCAAGAGAGGATAGATCCATTGATGTCCACAGCCTCTACTCGTTTTTGCTTTATTTGGTGTGGCTGTTCTGATGATGGAACAGACGACTGATTGTTCTGCTTTCCACTTTCCTCTACATACTCTTCAACACTTGGTACCAACTTCTCGCTCGACCTTCCCAGTGGCTCCATGTTTCTTTTCTTTCTCCCCCTTCTCCATCACCTTATTTTTGTAATATATATATATATATATATATATATATATATATATTGAAGATTGATATGGTGATGTGACGAAGAAGGAGGTAATACATGATGATTCTGAGTGCCACTGGTGGTTCTGATTTTGTAACCATTCGGGTTCTCCACCCCTGCTCTTGCGCAGTTCATTGGTTATGGAGCGGTTGCTCCCTTAATTTATTTGTTCTCCTTTCTGACTGAATTTCTGCAGCAGTAACGAGTAAGAGGCTGTGTTGATCCTTTCCTCTCCGACCTTTTTGCACATATCTGCACATATGACACTGAAAAAAAAATGCATAAAGGTGGAATAAGGGCTAAGGTGCAGGGTGGGAACTAGCTAAAGATGAGCTAGCCACTCAGGATCAGCAAGATGGATAAAAAGAATAAGAAGTCCTGAGTGTATTCTCGTTTCCCTGATCTAATGCCCATAATAAGAAGAAATGCTGTCAAGATTAGGTTCAAGTTAAATGAAGCTGCGTCTTTCTAGTGTAACCTCGACAAGCTGAAATCTTCTGGAGAACCAAATGAGATAATGTCAGGGTGTTCCAGGTCCACATGTGTGTCTTTCGCCACTACTAAGGTCACTGAATAAGATAACTAAAGCACGAGGTGGTCAGTGATCAACACGGAATAAGGTCCTAATTCCTACAAAGTTTTGACTGACTCGATCATAAAAACTGACTCAAAAGAAAAACAAAGAAAGAAACAAGTTAGTAAACGAGGAAAACTCTCCCCCAGACTTACTTCACACCGTCCCTGGTGTGAAAATAAATCAGAAAGAAGGTGAAAACAAGAATAAACATTTTTTTCCGGTTGAGATACTTACCTGAGTGGAGCGGGCGATCCATGAAAATTCTGGGTGTTCTATCGTCAGATGGTCGCCTGGAACAGCCGCTCTTTTCAGAGGTTCCGCTGCTGCAACCTAGAATTTTTGAAGTATCTCGGATTTTTTCTGTTTTATTGACCTGAGACTCAATAAACTAAAACAAAAAATAAGCAAACAAAAACAAAACCAGGTTATATTTACACTTACTAGTGGGTTGTCTCCCACCAAGCGATTGGTTTAAGTCACTAGCTTGACTTGGTGACAGGGATCAGTCGGGTTGATCATGATGGCTTGTTCCAAAACAGCTCCACAATCAGACATGTTCAACTTCAGAACTCTGCGCAACAACCCTTTCACAGCAGCTTCTCCTTTCTCTTTAAGCTCATCTGTGAGAATTACTCTGACTTTAGATAAAGGTTTAGATGCACCCTTGCACTTTACCTCATACTCAATGGATTTCTCATCACACAAGCGAGGTATCAAAGTCATTATAAGATCACCCTTGACCCTTTTCTTCTGGACTTTTTCATTCACCGTTGCATTCCCACTGAGTTTCTTTGTATCAGTGTGAAGATCTCCATCCAGGACTTCTTTGATCTCACACTTTTTACCAAGCTCCTTCTTAGGAACAATTTCCAGTTGTTCTCCACTAACCACTGAGATGCAAGAGGCGTAGCGGATTTGTGATCTGGTTAGGACAGCCTTGTAGAAAAACTTCTTGTTGATGTTGGAGAAGGAGACTCTCTTATTAGGCATGTCGACGACTGCTCCTACTGTAGCCATAAATGACCTTCCAAAGATTAAAGGCATCTCATGATCCTTGCTCATCTCAACCACCTGCAATTTGGTATGGAGAATACAGTTCCCAACTTGGACATGAAGGTTGCGAATTGTGCCATAAGAGAATGTCATGGAAGAGTTTGAAAAAGCCAGAGTCACTAGAGAAGTCTCAACATCAACAATGCCCAACTCGTCTATAATCGTTTTTGAGACAAGGTTCACACTAGACCCATAATCACAAAGAGCTTCCTTGAATTCCACTCCAGCAATGGAACAAGGAAAAAACCAACTTTCCAGGGTCATCAACCTTAGGCAGTACCTTCAGCGATGGTGTCAGTGTTTCAGTAAAGAGTGCCTTGATATTATCCTGAGATTCTCTGCAATTTTTGAAGAACATATGCAATGGCCGAATTTACCAAGCATGTTCAAATGAGATATTTTGAGGAAGCCTTCTCACCATCTTCCTAAACCCAACCAGCTTATATGCACTAACAGGATCCATCAGATATTTAGGTGGACTTGGATAGGGAACCTTAGGAACATAGACTCGCACTGGTGGAGTCTCAGTAGGTTCGCTAGGAGCAGTCTCTTCAGTGCTAGCAGGCTGCTCTGTTCTCTCTTCTGCGTCTAGAACAGTCTCAACAAACAGTTGCTCCGGTTCCTTTCCTTCAGATTTCTCACATCTCAGCTCTGCTGCATTACAGTGCTCAACCCTAGGATTCATCACATTATTTCCAGGAAGGGTACCTTGCTGCCTCTTAACACTCTCATTTGTTTGAGCAAGCTGAACATCAATCCTCTTTATGTGGTTGCTCACAGTATCATACTTTGTATTCAGCTCGGTGAACATGTTGTCCATCCTGGTGTTGATGTCGGTATGATTCTGCATACCCTGCAACAGTTGTTGCATCATCATACCCAGACCCTTCAGCTTATCTGGTTGACTGTTCCCGGTAGCTGGAACAGCTTGCCGATTGCTCTGCGGTTGTCGCTGGTTCTGGTTCTAAATCTTCCCGGCCGTTGCTTTCTCCATGCTGAAGACGTGCCCTTGGTTGTTTTTCAGTAGCTGATCAACTTTGGCAGTCAGCTCGTCTATTTTCTGGTTGTCGGAACTGTTCCCTTTCTTGGAGCAATCACTCTCCTCGTTCTTATTGGCTGAGGTGGCAGCCATGTTCTCAATCAGCTCAAACGCTCCATCAGTGGTCTGAGTCGTGAAGTCTCCATTGCTGGCAAATTCATAGCACTCTGAAATTTTCAGTCAACTCCATCATAGAAAATTCCCAAGATGTAGTCATCATCAAATCCATGGTGAGGACATTCTCTGCGATAGTCATTGAAGCGCTCCCATGCGTCGCAGAAAGGCTCATCAGTGAGCTGTCCGAAGGAGGTGATCTTGTTCCTCAATGCAGCTGTTCTCGCCGTAGAGTAGAAATGGTTGAGGAACTCTGATCGTACCTGTTCCCATGAAGTGAGAGAGCCGGTAGGGAGAGAGTTCAACCACCGTGCATCTTTTCCATCAAGAGAGAATGAGAATAACATGCACCTGATGTAGTCTGGTGGAATACCATTCGCGCGAGTGAAACTGCAGACTTTTTCAAAGCTCTCAATATGCTCCATTGGAATTTCTGTAAAGAGACCAGAAAACACCTTTCTCTATACTAGACCGATCAAAGTAGCCTTGATCTCGAAGTCCTACCTGGTGCAGGGTGGAGGAACTATGGCAGAACGAGTAGTAGGGATGTTGCAAGGAAGGTTTCTCTGCGCGATTGAAGCAGTCTGCGCCTGTTGTTCCTGCCGCGCGAGAGCAGCCTGTTCAGCAGCATCCTGTTGAGCTTGGATGGTCTGCAGCATTTGAAGCATCTGTTGTTGCATCTGTTGCAACTGAGCAGTGACTTGCTCTTGATTGCCGTAGTCGCCCATTATGGCGTTGTTCGGCCCTGATTGTTGACGGTTTGTTCTTTCTAACCTTGCTAGCTCCTGGTTGCTAAATGTAACTCTCCTTGTACGTTTCTCCGATTATATCTATTGGTTATGCACCTGAAAAATTAGCTGCAACAAAAAGGATAGAGAAAGTTAGAGGTCTTAGACTAAATAAATAACCGAAAAATAAAGGTAAAAAGATGGTCCCCGGCAACGGCGCCAAATTGATATTACGTGTATACGCACACCAATTAACCTAATGTGCACACTACCACAATCGAATGGTATGTCGATGTAGCACTTTAGGATCGAATCCACAGTGACCAATGATTACACTTTATTTCTATAGGATCAATATCAAGCTAAAACAATATGGGGGTTTTAATATGAATGAAGACAATCAAGGGATTCACTTATCTATGTTTAACTCACGGATCTAACACCCTAACACCCTAGACTAAGCAAGTGGATTACTCAGCCATGGACAGAGAAAACATAGAGATAACAGATGAAGAAAACATGTCTGAATTAATAATAAAAAGCAAAGAGGGTTTAGAAATCTTCTCCAAAGGATATAGAGATTCTTCTCCCTTAACAAGAGTACATGTTTTCTCTCTCTAAAATCTCTCTGAAAAATAACGTAGAATGTCTAGAATAATAAGAAAAGATATGTATGCAGGTTTGTGGCGGCCAAGGAGTAAAAGGGGGAAGCCCCAGGTAAAATCCCGAAATATTTGGAAACTTTCTTAAAAATCTCTGCCGCTGTAACAGGCATGTCAGACTGCTCCGCACGACTGTTCTGCGTGAAAAACTCCAAATTGCACTCTTTTTCTTCTATTTTCCTCCAACTGGTCTATCTCCCATCCAATGCAACTCCAGACCTGTAATGACTCGAAAAGGACTTGGAAGACTCGATAAAGACTTGAAAACCAATTTAAAAGCATATATACAAGATGCCAAAAACACCATATATCAAGTGGTCGTTCATTGAAGCAATTATGATAAATATGAGATTCTCAGAAATTTGGATTACCTTGATAATGCAATGTATCACCTAGGTTAAATACAAGGTGTGAATGGGCAACCAAGGGGAAATATTGTTCCAGAGAAAGGTCTACGTCAATGAGATCTTTTGTCTCTTTTCATCTTTATTCTATGCACGGAAGCGCTCGTTAGCCTTTTTAATCATGCAGAGAACCAATGGAAGATAACAGGGATGCACGTTACACGCACGTGTCCCTCAGTATCTCACTTTCTATTTACTGATGATAGTCATTTCTTCTGTAAGGCAGAGCTCCGTGAATATAAAGAAGTGATGAAAGTAGTTAGGAAATACAGACAAGCATCATGTCAATGTATTAATTTTGAGAAATCTTCTATAGTTTTTGGTAAGAGGATCAACGCAAATGTAAGACAACATATTAACGATACACTTGGAATCCAGAATAAAGGAGGAATGGGGACATACTTAGGAATTCCGGAAGATATTAGCGGATCAAAATGCAAACTCTTCGCATTTCTCAAAGACAAATTAATGCGTAGAGTGAATGGATGGACAGGTAGATGACTTTCAAAAGGAGGAAAAGAAGTTTTGATTAAATATATCTTGTTAGCTCTTCCGACATATGTTATGTCTAGCTTCTTGCTCCCGCCGGAGATATGTGAGAACCTCGTGAGTGCCACTACACAATTCTGGTGGAACTCAAATCCCCCAAAGAAAGGAATTCACTGTGCAAAATGGGAAAACTCTGTTTACCAAAGGAGGAGGCCGATATTAGTTTTCGTATGATCCATGAGTTCAACTAGGCTTTATTAGCAAAACAACTATGGAGGCTAGTTCAATACCCTGATTCTTTAGTGGTTAGAGTTTTGAGGGGAAGATACTACAGAATGAGTTCGCCTTTACGAATAATCTCTGTAACCAGTCCATCCTATGTGTGGACAATCAGCGGCTAAAAAGCTACTGCTATTGAGAATTAAACAAAATATAAATTCTGGATATGAGGTCATTGCGTGGGAGGATCATTAGATCCCTACAACACTAGCTAGACCAGCTCGCCCTTCAGCCCCATTTTTGCATCCCAACATGAGAGTCAGCGACCTTATTGATTCAGGAATCGAATAAATGGAATGTTCAACTACTAGAGGGCTATGTTGCCTCTGCTGATATAACATTCATAAGATGTTTGGCCATAAGCTCAACTCATTGTCGTGACACATTATGTTAGAACTATACTAAGAATAGCTAGTAACGGTTAAATCTGGATATTGCGTAGCTCAGAACTTATTGAAGACTGCGGAAAAGAAAGAGGTACTGGAACCCAGTATAACTAAGCTTCAAGCATTTTGCTTGGACGATAAAAGCGCCTCAGAAGATATGTCATCTTATATGGCAATTAATAGCATGTCATGTGGCAGTAACGAGGAATTTGATTCGACGTAATATGAGATGTGATAATTATTGTCCACGATGTGGAGAACAAGAAAAGTCTGTTACACATGCCATATTTGAGTGCCCGCCATCTTTACAAGCTTGGTCCCTAACATCGACACCAACGAGTCCTGATATCTGTCTGGTGCTGAATATTTATGCTAATATGGATTATCTATTCTGGAGAAATAACAACATTGTTGAGCTAGAATTAGACAGAGATCCTTATCCCTGGATAATCTGGTACATTTGGAATGCCCGAAATGACAAGCTCTGTAGAGGGATAGATAGGATCCGTTGGAGCTAGTTTGTTATGCATAAAGTGAGTGTCATGCCTGGTTCAATGCGAACAAGTTAGTGCCACCAATTCCACAATATCAAAGTATTAAGGAACCCCAAGCCTTAAGCTTGGTAATATATGCATGATAGATGGGTCATGGACATCCACAACATAACTTAGTGGGTGTGGATGGTTTTGGATGGATACCTTGGGGAGGTTCAACTTATGGGAGCACGAAATTACCTACGGCGAGAGTCTACCTTGCACTCAGAAGTAGAAGCACCACGATAGACGATGGAGAGTATGCTCCAGCATTCGACATGTCAGAAATTTGGGACAGACTACTTGATCGCCATGATTAAGGAGCCCCATCCGTGGCCACGCTTTGCAACAAAATTGGAGAGGATAGAGATTCTGCTGATATGATTTTTGGACTTTAAGATCATTCATATTCCACGAGCGCAAAATCAGATTTCAGATTCTTTAGCTAGGACTGTGAGGTTTTTCGATAGAGAATTATGTTTTATCGGTTGTTCTATTCCGATCTAGTTATCCATGACACTTCAAGTTTAAGTAATAGAATAACCTTTGATTGTCAATTAAAAAAAAAAGATCTCCAATAATATATAGGAGATTATTTTGAACACTTGCAGTTTTTCATTAGTTAACATTTTTTTATTATCATCATATGTTTTTATGTCGGTTTGGTTAGATTCTAAAAGGGAAATTTCCATATTAATACCCGAACTAAATTCCATTAAGCTATTTAATACCCCAACTATTTTCGTACCCAGTCAAATACCCCAACTATATATTGTACCTATTTTAAACCTCCAACTATTTCCCGCCTACACATTTTCAATCGAGTCGTTAACAGAGTTTGATAGAGCAATAAACGACGTTAATAGGGCCGTTCCTGTGTTAACTACAGTAGAAGATTAAACAACATTAGTTAGAAGGTCCAATCCCGAGCCCAGACCCGAACCCAAATGTTTACCCAAACCCGGTAACAACAAAACCTTTCCAAATAACCCCAAAAAATTGTCCCAACAGAAAAAAAAAACCTAAATCGACGATGAACCCTAAAATCCAAAAATCGACAATGAATTGAAATTCGACGCATTTCGACAGAACTCCAGCAAGATGAGGTTCGATTAGGTTGTTTATGTTTAATTTCGATTGGAATAGTCGTTTAAAACTGTGAAATTAACCCAAATCTCCTCTCTTCTTCTGTTGTTTTGTAGTGACGAAGATGACAAGCTCAAGATACACATTCACTACGGAGGTGTATTTTCGAGTGAAGGGAACTATGTAGATGGTGAGATTGCTACAAATATGGTAGTAGATCCCGACCTCCTTACTTTCTCAATTTTCGAAGATTTCAGCAAAGGTGAACAAGATGTGGAGAAACTCAGGTACAGACTACCCAATGAAGATATTTCAGAAGCGAGATTGATATGGAAGGACAAGGACAGAGAAATTATGAAGATGGCTGCAGAAAGTCAAAAATATGGTGAAGTACACATATATATCGAACATAGAGTCTCTCCAATAGATGTTATTGATGCTGGTAGCTTGGTGTCTGAAGTGGGCCGTACTGAGATCTTTGAACAAGACGATGGCGAGAATGCTGATGTTGAAGACGGCAGTGACAAAGAAGTAAGTGAAGAAGAAAGCGATGGTGAACACAGAGAAGAAGTAGAAGAAAGCGATGAAGAAGTGATAGAGGAAGAACATAATGAGGATGGAGTTCAGTCGGAGGAAGAGGACCAGATTTTAGGGGAAGGAGGTGATGACCCTAGGTTTGGAAACTTGTTTGAAACAGTGGAATCTAAGTCTCATAAAGTTCTTGAGGAAGATACTCAACCTAATTCAGATGCCGACGAGTCAGTTGATAGTGATGTGGAGACTGAAAAACAACTCCCTAATGGCGAATACCCAGATTCTCCGGAAGATACAGATGACGAATGGCATAACTAGCAAAAGAAGGATGATCGTTGAAGGCGTTTGAAAGGAAAAAGTAAAGCTGACTACGACAAGCCTCCTTACTTATGGCTGATGCAAACTTTTAACAATTTGGATGAATTCAAGGATCAGTTGTTGAGGTATGTGCTCAAAACTCAGTATGATGTTAAGTTGAATAAGTGGCAAGCGACGAAGCATGCTTTAATATGTTCTCATGAGAAATGTGGAGGGAGGATATATTGTTCCTTGGAGAAACCTATAAGGAAGTGGATGGTAAAAGTGTATGACGACAAGCATAATCATTTGCCAACAGGAAGAGCTAGGATGCTCAGCCAAGGAACTATTGCCAAACTATTCAAAGAGAAAGCAAGACAAAGGCCTGATATAAGAAGTTCTGACATCAAAGACGAGTTGATGCACATGTAAAATCTCTCAGTTTCGATATATAAATGTCGAAAAGCGAGGAGGATTGCATTGGATATGGTGTTGGAGACGCAAAAACAACAGTTTTCTAAGCTTTGGGACTATGAGGCAGAGTTAAAAAGGCCAAACAAAAATGTTCCAACAGAGATAGTAACTGTTGAAAAGGATGGAAGACAAGTCTTTGATTATTTCTACATCTGTTTTGAGCCATTGAGGAGAACTTGGAAGAAGTGTTGTAGGCCTGTTATAGGCCTTGATGGTGAATTCTTAAAATGGGAGTTGAAAGGAGAGATACTATATGCAGTGGGAAGAGATGCAGAAAACAGAATTTATCTTATTGCTTGGGATGTGGTCAGAGGTGAGAACAATGAGTCTTGGGAATGGTTCATGAAGAAGTTAACCATCGACTTAGGATTGGGTGTTGGCGACGGAGTCATCTTCATATTTGACAAACAAAAGGGATTGAAAATAGCTCTTGCAACTGTACTTCGGAAGGCTAAGCATAGGAATTGTGCAAAGCATGTGTATGCTAACTGGAAAAATAAGTACATGGATATTGACTACAAACCATTCTTCTGGAATGTGGCGTATGGCAAGACAGTTGGAGAGTATGATCTTCACATTGCTGAGCTCAAGGAATTCCACAGAAATGCTTCCACAGAAATGCACATGATGATCTACTGGTCATTGATCCCACAACTTGGTGCCTTGCTTTCTTCACGGAAAATGCGAGATCCGCGCATGTTTGTAACAATTTATCAGAGAGTTTCAACAAAACGATAAAGGGGGCAAGAGAACTACCTTTGATTAATATGCTGGAAGCCATTAGAAGACAGGCTATGACATGTATTTCTCGCAGATTGATGAAAGCTAAAGCTTGTATACTTCCTTTCCCGAAAAAGGTTGGAGATGTATTGGAAGTAAATAGGAAATAGAGCAAGGATCGTACTATACTGATAAGCTCAAACAACGTGTTCGAAGTGGACTTAAACGGTTGTGGTTATGAGGTCTGTCTACGTCTACGTCATTGTGCATGTAGGGGTCGGGACCTGACGGGAATACCTTGCTCACATGCTATAGCAGTTATCAATGATAGCCACAAACAGCCAAAGGAGTAAGTTTAACTTGTTTTCTCATTTTATGAATATTTTTCTATTATTGAATCTAACTTGTTTGGTTTTTTTCAGCCATGTTATTGATGACTATTACAAAACAGAAGTTTGGATATAAAACCAGTTAATGGGGAGATATTTTGGGCAAAGACTGGTAAAGAACCAATTGGTGTTCCTGGATTCAGAAAGATGCCAGGCAGACCGAAGAAGAAGAGGATAAAACCAGCACATGAGTCTCCTTCGAAACCAAATAGAGTGACACGAGGTGGCAGAACAATGACATGTAGTAATTGTAAGCAGTCAGAACATAACTGTGGGACTTGCAAGAATCCACCCTTTGTGGTCCAAGGTCCACCACGCAAAAGAGGAAGACTTCGAAAAAACCTTGCAAGTGTTATTTTCTTATGAGTATTGTTGTATATCATGTTGTGTTTTATTAAATCCTTTTGACATATTGACTGCAATTACAGGTTGATGACAACCCAAATCCATCAAGAAAACGAAGGACAAGTCTTTCACAAGCTTCATCTACTGCACCTCAGCCACAAGCTTCATCTACTGCACCTCAGCCACAAGCTCAGTCTCAACCAACACTGCAACACGCTCAGTGTCAACCAACATCATCTAATGCGGCTCCTGGTCGTGGGCGTGGACGTGGTCGTCATGGTAGACCTCCTGAAAGAGGGCAAGCTCGGAAGGTGACTGTGCCAAGAGGTCAAGGCGTGTACATGTGCCCATTCACTGATCGAGTGTTTGAATGCTTTGGGTCTACTGCAAGAGACTGTGGAGGAAGCTCTTCCAAAGAAACAAAATCACGCAAATAATGTTGGCTCTGTCTTTTAGTTTGTTCTACTTGTGAACTGATGTTGTCTCTCTATCTTTTGATTAACTATGTTGGCTTTTAGCACACTTGGTTTATGTAATGACTGGTCTCAAGTTTATGACTTTGATACTTTGAATGTTTTCCTTGTCAAATGCATTAGTAAACTCAACATAAACTCCATAACATTCAACATTTCATTACAATAGAACAAGGTAGAATAACCTACTTCAAAGCATTAACAATCACAGGAGTAACGCAAGCAAACCCCACCCACGATATTATCACAAACTGCTTACCCATCTTCTCCTTTCCATAGCTCACAGCAAGCTCCTGCTTTAGCTTCTTGTTCTCATTTTCCAACTGCAACATCTTAGACTCCATTTCATTAGCATCAGGCCCAACCATAGCCCTCAGTTTCTTGTTCTCTTCCTCCATCTGAAGCAATATCTCAGACTCCATTTCCTTACCATCACGTCCAACCATAGCCCTCAGTTTCTTATTCTCTTCCTCCATCTGAAGCAACATCTCAGACTCCATTTCCTTACCATCATGTCCAACCATAGCCTTCAGTTTCTTCAACTCTTCCTCTTGCTCACGAATTAGATCTCTAGCTTCCAACAATGAATTTTTTTGCCAACCATAAGGCTTCTCAACATCAAACCACTTGAAGAAAGTGCAAGATTTCCATTTTGGATTTGGACATCCATAAAACCTTCTACCTGGATTATCGTCCGTCCAAGCTTTCCTCACCACCGACAGCTTCGAACAGAGACACCTCACATAACTGGATGTCATTCCTCCACTGATTGCGTTGGAGCCAGCTTCAGAGCTCGAGCTTCGATTCATCTTCCTCCACTTGTTCTGTATTCTGAAATAAGCTTTTTAGGGTTCTTGCAACTAGGGTAAAAGGGGGATTTATAATAGAATCATCTTAGCTATAGTTAACCATAGTTAAGGAATAAACAGATAATTAATGTCGCTTACTGCTCTGTCAAACTCTGTTAACGATTCGATTGAAAATGAGTGTGCAGAAAATAGTTGGAGGTTTAAAGTAGGTAGAATATATAGTTGGGGTATTAAATAGCTTAATGTAATTTAGGTCGGGGGTATTAATATGGAATTTTCCCATTCTAAAATAAGTTGTCTCTACAATTAGTTGGTTCGGTGTAAACCACATTGTATTTACGGTTTAGAAGAATGAGAAAGAAATATATTCCTACTTTCACCCTTGAAGAATTTTCTTTTCGCAAATAGTGTCCATCGCCGTAGAGCTCTTAAACGTGAAGTTTCACTGTGCAGATTATCTCCTCCACTTTGTCGTCGTCGCTCGATTCACAGGTACTGTTTGAGCTTCTTAGAATCATGTAATCGATGAAAAGGGAATCTAGGGTTTGTCGCTTCCGTTTATCGCATTCCTTGTTCACCCATATCGCTATTTGGAGTATCATGATCTCTCTGCAGGTGTCTCAAGTTTAGATTTTTAACTTGTGGGTCTTGATCGCTTAGCTCAATTCAAGTTTTCATATGTGTGATTAGGTATTACTGGCTTAACAATCAATTTTCGGTTCTAGGGTTTATGATTGGTTTTGGATTCTGATTTCAGGGATTGAACGATATGGGTAAGCACAGGAAGAGAGATACTCATTCGGATGATGAAACTGCATCTTCGTCGTCTTGTTCCTCTTACAGCTCCGATGACTCCGATTCATCTTCTAGAAAACGGCGGAGGAAGCAAAAGGAGCGGCGGAGAAGTAACGACGGGAGTTACGAGCGCGAGAAGCGAAGGAAGAGAGAGAAGAGGAAGAAGATGGAGAGAAGGGAGAGAAAGAGGAAAGATAGGAAGAAGAGGACGAAGAAGAAGCGTGATTACGAGTCTGACTCCGAGTCTCAGTCCGGTTCTGATTCTGATTCCATGTCTGATCAAGAGAGTTCACGGGATGATCCTGAAACAGTTGTCAAGGAGATGCTCATAGAGTTTCCTAACGTTGGCAATGATTTGAAACTGGTAATGGTGATATTTCATTGCTTGTGTTAATGATTTATTCATAAAGCTTTGATCTTTTATGCTTTTCTTTTTTTGTTGTAGCTTTTGAAAATGATAGATGATGGCCAAGCAGTTGATATAAAGGGTATTTCGGAGATCGCTTTGAAGAAGAGGCTGAAGAAGCTGTTTCTGTCTTTGAAGTTAAAGGAACGTGGGGATAGAGTCTTTTTGTTACCACCGGGTGCTTCTCCTTCTTTAGATATGGTGGCACATCTAATTAAAGGCGGCGAGGAAGAAGTTGAGAAAAATCTTGATGATTCTGCCTCATTGAAGAACACTGAAGCAGCTACTACTGTGACTGGTGGGGCAGAAAAGGCTCTGGGAGCAGATGATGTTACTGGTCCAATGAAAAGGTGATTCACGCTTTGAGTTATTAGATCTAAAAGTTTTATAGAGAACAAACGTGATGGTGTTAGTGATTTGATTGCAGGGTGATTGGACCTGCAATGCCATCGGCTGAGCTACTTGCTGCTGCAGCAAAGCTGACAGAAGCGCAAGCTGAACTCAGGTGCGTTTAATCGATTGCCAGTTCAAAGATTTATCAGTTTTTAATATGGTTAACTCGATTTATCAGTTTTTAATATGGTTAACTCGTTTCTTAATAAAGATTCTTTTGAAAATGCTTCAGAGAAGCTGAGCTAGAAGAAGATTCAGCATATTTTATTGGACCTGCTCCACCTGCTGTTGTTGCAGAAGTCGCATCGTCGAACGAGGCAGAGCGATTCGAAGAGGTTCTTACTTCTTAGTTTTATTCTGACGTTCAAATTGCAATTCTTGTATTCTATAGAGTGGCAACTCATACCCCTCCCATGAGCAGGTGACACGGATCATGGAAGCTGAAGCTGATAGCCCATACGATGTTTTAGGAGTGAACCACAATATGGCTGCTGATAACATGAAGAAGAGGTAGGGTTTCTGGTACATTTTTTTAGATCAATAAAAATGATTGCTAGTCACTGAATAACTGCTTAGTAATCAGTTCTATGATTGGTATATACACCTTGCCATTGCTTCTCGACGATATGTTTGTTCATTTATTCTATATGGTTTCCTAAAACCCTTGAGATCTGGAAAGAGTATTCTATATCATATAGGCGCTTAGGAACTTCTGTTTTCAACTTTGAGGTGTCTGTAATTTTTCCTTATGTGTCAATAACATGCAAGAACTAAGACAACTTTGGTGTGCAGATATTGGAAACTGTCTCTTTTAGTTCACCCAGACAAATGCTCTCATCCACAAGCTCAGGAAGCTTTCGTTTTGCTGAATAAAGCTTTCAAAGAATTACAAGATCCAGAAAAGGTGAGGTTCTGAACTTCTTTGCTCTCTGAATCACGAGGCTAGCATAGATTCTGCCCATCTCTTTCTATGTGGTTGTCTTAAGGTTGAGCTCGTATGTGTATATCTAATAGATTATGTTCTGCAGCGAAAAGCTATGGATGACAAGATTAAACTTAAGGAGGAACAAGAGGCTTTTAAGGTATTTTTCCTGCTGAATTGATCGCTTTTTATCTTTCGTGACAAGTCTGTGTATGTAAATCACTTAAGAAACATTGTGTACTTGTTCCTCAGGCTGAATTACGCTCAATGCAAGAAGCAGCACAGTGGAGAAGATCCCAAGGTGACAATGACGATTCACAATGCCATGCAAGCTCTTTTATCTCGTTGTCATTATGTGATGAATCAGTAATGGAGTCTTTCTCGGGTTTGCAGGCATATCAATGGAAGGCGATGAAGAGCTCCTAGCAGCAACCGAGGTTAAACCTGTACCTAAAAGAGACGAGTGGATGACGACCCTTCCTCCTGAAAGAAAGGTGAGAGAGTCCACTTTTGAATTCGAAAACGCTCTTTAACTACCTTTCTAGGCTTCAAATTTTTCAGTCTCATCTGGAGCTCTTCTTTTGCAGACCGGGGTGCCTGTGCAGCAATCAACCACGACATTTTGCAGAAATGCTAGAGAAGGACGCGGAGACACTACTGCCTGGACTGATACTCCTATGGACAAGGCTGAAAGAGCAAAGATGAAGTAAGAATACACATATATTTCTAACCTTTTCGCTAGCACTTGTAAACTGCATTTCTGATCCACGAGGTTATTTTGTGATAGCGCCAGAGACGCATTATGTCTCTCCATTTGAAAACGCTTAACTACTCGAACTTTAGCTATAGGACTACTATAGCTTGCCTAGAACTGAGTGTAGCTGTAGTGAGGTGGTTAGATTGAAGTTAGTGAGGGCTGCGTTCGTAAAGATAAAAGTAAGAAACACACAATGACACAAACCACTTGTTTGTTTCAAGAAGTTGTAGTAATAGAGCTAAAGATACATTGTCTCAATCTTATCAGGTTCAGTATTTAGCTATAGTTCTGCTATCACTAGCCTAGGACTGAACACAGCAGATTGTAGGCTATCTCTGCATACTGGTTGAGAGTGGGGAACCTTCTCATCAGTCGAGTTGCAGTAATTTTGTGATTGCAGTTTCATAAAAAAATTCTTATATCACTGTTCTTTTGGGTGATGCAGCTACTTAGAGGCGTACAACAAGGCGAATGCGCTTGCTTCAAATGAAGAGGTGAATATGAAAAGAAGCCTAGATGCTGATCTTGTGGACAAGTACAACAAAGAGAAAAGATCAAAGTCTTTGGTAGAGAAGCACAGGGAAGAGTCTACTTCTTCATCTTCAAGCCGTCTCAAGAAGAAGAAGAAATTGTCTTCGTCTTCGTCCAAGGAGAAAAATGAGGACGAGTGGGTGGGGAAACATCCATGGAAGCCATGGGACCGTGAGAACGACCTCACCGCCGGGAGACAGAAGGTAAAACTTGACGCTGAGGGTATGGCTGAAGGTTTGGCTTCCAAGTTTTCTTCTGGCAATTTCCAAAGAAGCTTTCTTTGAAGCTCTTGTTTCCATGTTATAAGTTATGTATTGCAGAAAATTTATTTGAGGCTATACAAGTAAGTTGTTTTTTTTTCCTCTTGATTTGGGAAATTAACAAATAAACTTAGTTTATTTTCTACCAAATTTATTCTACTTTTGTATGTTGTCTCTTTCAACAAATCTCATACATACTATAAGTACATTGTATGTGTTCTATGAAGTGATGTTAAGTTCAGCTGGGGTAGAAATGAGCCGAGTCTAGTTAAGAAATATCTTTAGGTCTAGCGTTTTCCCATTTATTTTCCTGGTTACCTCATAAGTAAGAAATAAGGTTGGCGAATAAAATGACGTCCAGTAAAACAAACTAACAGTGTTCGCAATCAACGATACACCAGAGAACGCCGCCGGAGGTTAACTAATCTTCAACCTTATTTTTTTTTTTGTAAAATGTTAAATTGATTATACCATTTTTTTTTGTTTTTTACAGAAAGATGAAAAAGACTAGTAGCAGAGAAACGAAAATAAAATCTAAACAGAGCATTTAGTAAGAAGAGTGCTGAATCTATTACAAAGAAAAAATGTCGTCGAGATGAACCGGAGGTAGCGTAACATCGATGGTCCAAAGGGGAGGTATGAGCGGACTAAGCCCCAGGTTGCCGCGAGCTCCCGGAGAGAAAGGCACCCTCAAAGCCAGGCAAAGACCGGCAGCACGAGGAGGAGTCCACTGACAGGCGGTGCCGTTGTTCGGGACGAGGAAGTGAAGATTGCTGCCTCCAGCTCCTCAATCACGGGACCGTATACACCCATTTAACTCAACACACATATAGAGCACTAAGACATATCGGGCACACCTCCTACAGACAAGAACAACCTTCAAACTAGCATGAAGACCGAGTGATAAACTAACTCCTATCCACACTCATCAGACCAGTCCGCTTTCATAGAGCTACACCTCCAACAAGATGACACCTTATTGAGGGAAAGAGAGATACTTACGCGCTGCCACAATCAAGAGCCCGACTTCAGAAGACAGAGACCACCAAGGAGACGCGGATGTGGTCTCGTGACTCGTCACGTGTTGCCACAGGAACTTCTCTAACTCAGGCGACAACACCGAGAGAAGAAACTCCCCACATGCACTCACGGATGAGAACCAGCAATGAGAATTTCCTGAAGCTAGGCGGAACTGGACGGATCCAAGAAACTGAGGCTTAACCTAGCCAAATAACACAACCCTCACCGTAGAAAAGGCATGACAATGAAGAACCGCCGGGAAAGAGATTCATCTAGACTCCACGCGCCGTCACTCTCATGGTGGGAACCCTAGATCCGGGAAAACGTTGTAGAAGCTCCAAAATTGTGCGCTTTCATGGTCGGAACTAATCTTCAACTTGTGTGTTTTCTTCAAAACATTTTTGGTTGTTGCTAATCTGTCTAAGGCTTCTCTACAACCGGTTTTGATGAAGTCTTCGGACAAATCTTAGCAAACTTTTCCATAGTTCGATCTAATCCGAAGGAAACCCTGCTTAAACCTATCACTTGTGTCCACATAAAAGAGCAGTGAAGAAATTACCTCACATGCAAAATAAATCTTTTATACAATAAAGCAGAAGTCAATTGACATTTCTGTGATTGACACCTGTCCTTTAATATTTTATTTTTTGAAAAAAATGTTTTACTTTAAAAACAAAAAGGTTTTCCCGAAAGCATTTTTTTATTGAAAAATATGTAACTATATACAACTTTGGTTTTGTCATAAACCCAATTAGACACAACTAAATTTTCGTAAGCCCAATAAGATATAATTTGTTCAATACACGTGACAACTCCCTTTTTTAATTTGGAAATCTTAGTACAACTGTTCTCCACTAAACTATTTCTTCAAGTACAATATCTTCCAACTATCCCGTAAATCCAGCCGTCAACTTCACGATTTGATACTCTATCATCAACTACCTCTCTTATATATACAAATATGAAAACCTATCGCATTAAAAAACCCCAGTATTGTTTTAGCAAAAGGTATATTGATTTTTTGGATTTTTCTGAGTTTGTAATCTGCAGCTCTTGAATTTATTTCCCCCTTTTTCCTATATCAAATTGCCGACTCTAATCTTAATTTTTTTCCAGGTATTGTTCTAGCTATGAGCAAGATGAAGCTTGCCTTCACTCCTGTTGCTCAGTTAAAGCCAGATTCTGAAAAGGAAATCTGGAAAATTAAGGTTCGAGTAGTCCGTATGTGGCGATTTCAGAATGGCATTAAGCCTGGAGATGGTGGAATCGATTTAATACTTTTGGATGATAAGGTACATAATAGAATCCTGAGTTGTTTATATGTTTATATGCTTTTGATAATTAATGGTTATATCATGTTCAAACAGGGAGATCGTATACAAGCTTGCATTAGAGGAAAACTGATATCCAAGTTCGAGGAGGATATGGGAGAAGGAAAATGTTGTATTCTCTCCTAATCTCGGGAATTACAGAGGAACACCACATCCTTTCAAGATATTTTTCACTTGGTCAACACACGTTAAGAAGAATTGCGAGGAGATTCCAAACGATTCATTTCGTTTTAATTGCATATCATTTGATGACCTGCTTTCTCAGAAGCATGACGAAATTTTTTTTATAGGTATTTGATTTAACCAACAGATATATGTAATGGTTTAGATTTTGTTTCTTGTATTTATGAAATTTATTTTTCTTCCACAGATGTAATTAGAGAAATTGTTGGACCTTGCGATCTGAAAGAAATTACTGTTCGTAATGCTCCATGTAAAATTTTGAATCTTCAACTCAAGGATTGTGGGTAAGTTTTCTTGAAATTTATAACTATGCGTTTTAAAGTGTATTGATATTGACCCTCTTTTAAAACATGTTTTTTCTTTTGTAGTGTTTTAATCATTAATTGTGTATTTTGGAAAAAAAATATGCTGAAGACATTCATTCCTATGTTCAATCATTTTCTGGTGGAGCTATAGTTCTGCTTTGCAGTCTTATGAGAATTAATATTTACAATGGTAATCTGTTCATATTACTATACTTTAATTAAAACAGTCAAATATTAATGTATGTCATTTGTTTTTGAAGGAAAATTCACAATCCAAAGTGGGAAAGCTTCAACAAAGTTGTTTGACATTGCTGAGATAAATGAATTCAAAGAAAAGTAAGTAGTTCGGTTTATTTTTCACTTCATATTCTATTATAATTTTCTATTTCTGATTAATGGTATTATTTTACTATACTAGGATGTCAAAAGATGTGATGGCGACAACATCATGTGGCTCCCTTTTGACTTTGTCAAATTGTACCCAAGTTTCTTCGGATCATATTCCATTTGTCAATCGCAAAACAATTTCTCAGCTGTTAACATCATATGAGGTAAGTTGTATTTTGTACTCTTTCATCAAGTTTTTAAATCAGTTACTTATGTAGCCATTTCACTTAAATTTTCTCTTTATCTGTAGGAAACAAGGTGTTGTATATATGCAACAATATGTGCACTTAAAATTGGGGCTCCTTGGTGGTATCTTGGCTGTCCATGATGTGCCAAGAAAGTAAACCCCTACTTAAACCCCGAAACTGAAGAAATAGAAATGGATAAGTTCTCATGTGACGGATGCGAGACAATTGTTTGTTCTACAAAAACAAGGTTTGTCATTAAGCAATGTATATCATCTATTTATTTTTTGTTAGTATGCTAAACTATAATTTATTTTCACAGATATCAGGTTCATTGTAAAGTCTTGGATCATACAGGAACCACTTCTTTTGTAATGTTTGACAGGGAAGTCATTCAACTAATTCACAAATCGGCATATGAGTTGTTAGAGCAACAAGTTCAGGTAATTTTTTTTAATCTCAATATCTAAACTTATTTATTTATTTTTATGTATTTTTGCAGTTCAACAGTGGGAATGAATTCCCTCGAGAACTTCTAGCTTTAGAGGGTCGGGAGTTCGTCTTCACAATTAACAAACCTGAAACATCCAAAAATTACACACCATCTACTTTTAAAGTAGTTAACATGAATGATGACCCTGCTAAAATTTTACGATTTCATAGTGATGATGCCAATGAGGTAAAAATGATAAAAACTCTATATTATCATGTTTTGAAATAATTCTCAGATTTTTTTTTTGTTGTAATTATTAGTAGTTTTACGAATTTTCTATATAGACTGACATTCCTGCGATTGGTCCTCATTTCTCAAACTACACCGAAACCACTATGAGCTTGGTATTCTTATTCCACTTGAACTTATATTTATGCTTTTTACCTTTTTAAAAATCAATGTTTTAACAGTTAACAAAGAGTATTATGAAAAACAAAACTCTATCTCTGGATATGTAAATAGGGAACACTTGCAATAAAATTTGTATTTTTTTGTTATGTAGGATTTTCATAGTATACTCTCAGCTGTGAATAAATGTTTTATATTGATATTTTTCAGGTCAATGATGTTTTCGAAGAGTCTAACAATTCGATAAGTGCTTCCACTGAATCAACATCAACTCCAACCAAAAAGCGAGCAAGTACATTAGCAATTGAGGATTGTGTGCCACAAATTTCTTCAAAGAAACTTAAAGGAGATATTTCACTTTTAGCTGAAGAAGATGGACAACTTTCATCAACAAAATCGAAACCAAAAGTTGGGCATGTGACTAAAGATGATTGTGCAAAACCTTCGTCTACAAAGCAGAGAAAAGCAGCAAATCTAATTCCAAAAAAGGAGAAAAACTGATGATTTATCCTCTCTTGTTTTTAGTTTCACAAAATCCACGACCTCTTGTTTTTATGTACATGTTTCTTAGGTCTAATGCTTAGTCTACTTCAAGTTTGAAAACATCGTGTGTGCTATTGTGTTTCTTTTCTAGGTTTTTGTATGTAATTATTTATTATCAATTGTTATTTCTTCTTAGATCAGCTGGCTTTAATTTTTATTATAATCTCTAAACGTTTGTTTTTCTCTGTTGAGTCATATGCAACTCCCAAACAAAGATGCTATGTTAAAATCCTAAACAACTAATCATTTTCATGTTATATAGTATAGAGATAAATTATATTTTCTACCTTTACAATATTCTATATTATTATTCTCTGTTATCTAGAAGAAAAAGCAAACAATTATAAAAAAAAAGTGATCACGTAAAACACATCTATACAATTTAATATAATTAAATTTATATTACAATTTACTTATTTGGAGGGATGAATGAGGAAAGATATATTAATTTAATTTACTTATTTTGGAGGGATTTGAAATTATTTAAAACTTAACTGTTCGTAGTGTCTCCATTTTTTTACTTTCTCCACTTCTTCTTCTTCCACATCGTTCGACGTTAAACTTAAAACAGGTAAACGCTCATTCTCTTTTCAGAATATAATCACCTTGAAATTATTTAACTCCTATGTTTTTACAGGACAAAACATAATGCGACGCAAAGGAAAAGAAAAGGTCACTCAGAGAAGAATCAACGTAAGACAAGGTATTTAGAGCTATGTTTGTTTTCTATATTGCAGTTTCTTTTCCTCTAAGCAACCCAATTAATCTTGCTTCTGGTTTGATCATTTCCTCATGGTAGAAGATATTTAGTCATGGAACCAACGTATGTGCATTTTGAGAGATAGGAGGAAGAACTCAAAACCAAAGAGTATCATGTAGTATTGTAATTCATTTACATTTATAATCATTATTTACTAATTTAAATATTTATCAGAATATATTATTCTCAACTTTCAGTTAGTTTTAACTCGGCAAGCTCCAGCCAGCACTCTATTCCTACTTCATTTCAAGCTATTACTCCAAATCCAGGTATTATACTGAAGCAATATATCATTAGCAAATAATTTAGTATTTTTCTATACATATAACATGACGTACATAGGATTTTGAAAGCATAATAGTAACAACATAGATAATGACCTAATTTTTTCATAGATTACGAAGACTTCGGCGATCCAACATTCCAATGCAAACATTGTGGTGCTTTAATGTGGTACAATGAGCGTATCAATAAAAGACGAGTTTCAGCACCTCCAGAATTCTCAATGTGTTGTATAATAATTTCAATTTCAATTTTTTAGCACCTCCAGAATTTCCTACGCAGTTTCAAATTTCAATTTTTTAATTTATACAGTTAATTTTGTATAATATTAAGAAATCATTTGCTAATTATATATGGAATCTTATTTTTATCATATTGGCAATGCCCGTGCATTGAACTGCAGTTATGAATCATCAAAAATAATTTTGTTGTGCACTCACAATTGCATCCTCAAAAACCATATCAATAGACACAATGTTTTTTTATATCTCAACAGCTTCCAAAATTTCACAATGAGGTTCTCCAATCCGGATTCCGGTTCGGCTTTTTTGGTTTCGTTATTTTAGTTTAAAAAAAATAGTTACCATATTAAAACCATATCTACTTTGGTTTGGTTTGGTTTATACTGTCGGTTTTCGGTTTACTACCAAAACCTATGAATATATTCAATTTTATGAATTTTACTTTATTTGATTAGATATTGGCTTTATTAAAACATAAAAAAAATTAGTAACCATATTAAATTAATAATAATATTTTTATAGAATAAAAATAAGAAAATTGTAACTCATTATATTATTAAATAAGTAAATGGTAGCACACATATTTGTCAATGAAAAAAATAAATTAAATTTTATATAATTTGATAAAAATGAGAAAAAACCTTTAACTTAAAAAAAATTGAATAACTAAAATAAGCATTTTAAGTATGAAGATCATATTAATAAAATAAATTATTTATATCTTATTAATTATATTATATAATTTACATATAGTTATACTACTATATTTAAATTAATCAGTTTGTTCTGTTTGACCGGTTTATATACTATATCATATCCATATACAAATTTAATTTTACTATGCAGTTTTAAATTTAAATTTTTTAATTTATATAATTAATTTTGTATAATATTAAAAATCATTTACTAATTATATGTGGAATTTTTTTTATGGTAATGGCAATGGCCGTGCATAGCACGGGCCAAAATACTAGTCAAGAGATAAAACATGAGACAATATGCTAGAGGAATATTCTTTTAGCAACCCAATAAT
Organism: Brassica oleracea var. oleracea; assembly: GCF_000695525.1. Lineage (NCBI taxonomy): Eukaryota > Viridiplantae > Streptophyta > Magnoliopsida > Brassicales > Brassicaceae > Brassica > Brassica oleracea. Next base: position 26,262,165 of record NC_027756.1, read on the forward strand.
TAAGGTCAAGCATGCAGAAAAATGAGTTTTTAAAATAAAAAATTATTTGTAAATGATTCATTTAAGGGAAAATTGCCAAAGCGGAACAGTAATTCAGTTTGATTGTCCCTTTGGTATAAAACCATTTTTGTCCATTTTGTATCCGTTTTACCTCTTCAATTTCTGAAACTTAATAAAATAAATAGTTTCATGAATCAAAAAAATTATAAAAAGAAAAACAACTAATAAACCACCCATATACACAAAATGATATTTTTTGTTGGTCAAAAAACTTGATAAATAAATTTTTAAATTTCGTTCTACTAAAAGTATATTTCGTCTTCTATGGAAAATGGGTTAGTAGAAAATGAATTCTAAATTATACAAGTTCATCTACTTTTTCAGAACGAACAATCTACTTTTAATTAAAATTCTAAATATGGAGAATGCGAATTCTACTAGTTGTAAAAATATCTACTTTTCTCTAGATTGTAGTTTCTACTTTTATGAAGTATTCTAAAATTTCCAGAATGCGAAATCTAGACATTACTCGTACATCTACATAAGGTAGAAATTGTGTTCAGGATTTTTGTCATGGTTCTACACAGTGTAGAATGTACCTTCTACGGATAAGAAAACCTGTTTTTTTTTGCGAAAATTAAGGAAATTTCAGTTTAAAAAATATTCTAAAAATATTCTAACTTCCTAAAATGTGTTTTGATCGAATTGCCTTGTAAAAATATTTTAAAAAAACGATTTTGCATATTCCTAACAATCGAACATGCAAAGAGGAACCTGAGGAACACAAACACATAGCAACAAAAACCCTTATCACTTGAGAAACATGCAAAGATAAAGGTTGTCTAGGATTATCAACCGGAAGCGATACCAGCAGAAAGGTTCTTCTTTACGAGAAATTGGAACCAGGGAACCGGAGGAGAGAGACGGAGAGGCGGGAGACAAGCGGAGAGGTGGAGAGAAGCGGAGAGGCGGAGGGAAGTGGAGAGGTGGAGAGAAGCGGAGAGAACCAGAGAGGCGGAGAAGCTCTAGACCGCCATTGATTTCACCGGTTGGTGGTACACAAGATCACCATGTTCTTTTTCTCGAGAGAGAGAGAGGCGGAGAAACCACACGGGGAAGCAAGGGATTTAGGGTTACGTTTCCCTTTTTGTTTTAATTTTTAATATTTTTTTTTTCTTTTTTGCTAAACATTTTAATTTTAATTCAATTATTCTAAACATTTTAATTTTAATTCAACTATTAAATTTTCCAATTATGTTTAATATGATTAATTTGGTTAATGAAGGATTAGTTTTGGGATTATGAAAAATATTATACTATAGAAACAACTTAGTGATGATATTATACTAAGGGGACAACCATGCCGAATTTTTATTTTGTTTTGGCAATTTTCCCTTCATTTAATACCTAAATATTTTTCTGTAAAATATTTGTCCAACTAACTATTAATTTTGAAAAACTTAAAATAAAAAAACAACCCTTAATGAATAAACGAAAAAACTAGTGGTTTATGTGTGTAAATTAGTATTTAGTTTTCCAAGTATTTATAATCGGCAAGTTCACTTTGTAACTATCATTTCCCCATAGTAATACATCAATAATTAATGGTAACATAAATGCATTCCAAACATGATCAATTTTATTGTTAAATCCAGAAATAAAAAAGAGTATTTAATTTTTTTAACTATTTGAAATCAACATAGGTCCACAGAAATTGCTACAAAAATTCACAGGTCCACAGAAATCGCTACAAAAATTCACCAAAAACATAGAAGTCTATACATGACTTCATATTGCAGTCTAAGAGATGAACACAATATAGCTTCACATTGCAGTCTAAAAGATGAACACAATACCAACACTTGTATAAACTACCAAGTAATATAATTTATGGTTTTAAATTCGGCTATACAATTTTTTTTTTTTTAAAATTAGTTGATTTCGAAGTTGTTAACATGCAGGTGAAGAATTTCTTAAGTTATGACTCGATTGATGCTTACTGATTCTCAGCCAAGGACCAAGCTCTCACTCCCAATTTCTAAACACCATCAAGGCTTCTGGTCTCCCAAATCACAGTCTTTACTTGAAAGTTCACTACAAGAAAACATAATCTTAACGAGGGCGGTTTTCCTCGCTAATTCGTCGTAAAAGAGGCTTTACGACGAATTAGCGAGGAAACGCGTTTGCTCGTTAC
>NC_027756.1:26280077-26292775 GCF_000695525.1 Brassica oleracea var. oleracea
AAACATCCATATTTATAGGAAAATTCGAATCTGGTAGTTGTAATTTTGCTATGAATTTACGACGAAAATTAATTAGGTGGGCAAAAAAAACGTGTAACACCTATAAAGTTGGTGGATTCAAAAATTTCCTCGCTAAATACACGTAAACTATTCCCTCGTAAATACCACGCAAAGTTTACGTCGTATTTACGAGGAAATAGTTTTTCCTCGTAAAATACTCGTAAAATTACATCCACTTTACGACGAAACAGTTTTGTCGTTACGTTACGAGGAAATAACGATGACTTTAGTTTTTCACGTAAATTCGTCGTAAACTCGACGCAAATTTACGAGGATTGTTTTTCCTCGTTAATTTTCGTCGTTAAGCATGTATTTTCTTGTAGTGGTTGGTTTTCCGGTGATGTTGCTTAGAAACATTGATCGTATAAACATTTTGATGAATTGCACTAGACTCCACATTACAGAGATGTATGATTTCATGGTAAAACCGAAAGTGATTACATGAGAAAAAGTTGGTCGAATTGGGCTTATTCCTAAACTTTCTATAATACCTTCTAATAAGAAGTTGCATTTCAAAATGAGAAAGGAGGCAACTGCCTATTGCAGTTGCATTTATATTTTACATTTTCTTAGTATATAAAGGTTTTGCTATCTAATGTGAAATTCTTTCAATTTTTAATCAAATAAATTTTTATTGTTACTTGATGAATCCCTTGTTCGTAACCAAACATTTCATTTTTTTTTGTTAGGAGTTTGAACCCGATCAACAAATTCTTATATATTTGTCTTGGTACGTTATATCTAGGAGCTTAGAAGAGGATAACTCAAAGGATTTCCACATCCTTTGTGTGACCCATTCAATCCACCCTTCTATCCATTCACCGAACCAACCAAAACCAAAGTGGCCTTTCCTTGGGTTCTATCATTTTAACGAATTAGTTTTGTTCTCGTCACTTAGTGTAAAAACTCCATCTTCTAATAGTTTTTCACAATGTATATTTCGTCTACGTGAATTGTGGGAAGCGAATTTCGCATTGTCGATTTTAGATAAACGGAGGAAAGTAAAGAATTCTTTACTTTCTTTGAGGATTCGTATTTCTACGAATCCAACGACAAGTGATCAAGTTATGAATGAAAACGAAATAACAAAGTATGAATTTGCGAAGAGAGAGAAATGTGTTCTTATTTCGAATCAGCATACGATCTTAGCGATTGGTACAACAGGTTATAAAAGCCACTGCCGCAAGAGCTGTGAGCGAGTTCTCTAGTTCTAACCACCTAAGCCTTAAACGTAGTTGAGTCGCATCTCGATGACAAAAACGAAATTGCTAAAATTCTTTGTAATTGTTAAGTTGATATGCCAAAATTTTTGTTTGTCGTTCTCCTCGCCTTGGTCCTATTTATATATTTCTCCAAGGTAGGCCGTCTTTCCTTTTCAGCCCCTAGTTCGAGTTTATCCTTTTGCGGAGATCTTTCTTTATCTTCTCAAAATCCATGTTTGCCTTAGAAACTTCACAATTATTCTCTTCTTCCATTTTTATTTATCCAAGTCGAGTAAACCGTCACTGCATTCGGGCCTGTTCTCATTTTAAACCATAAGTGGGATTTCGTCGTGTTTTAAGCTGTTTCAGACCGTTTTACTACTTACGCGTTTTTACGATTTTTCTCGGGGAAATCGTTGATTTGTCCGATATATGTTTTTAATGCTGTTGGTTTTATGAACTGATAAAAAATATTTCATTTAGTCGAAGATATGATGGTGTTAAGTAAACCATTATTTTCTTGACGCATGACTTGAACTTTTACGAGAAAACAACATCTTGTTTGTTTTCTTTGTAAAATCTCAATGGAAACTCCGATTGCGACGAAACGAAAGATATTTCGAACGAGATTCAAAGGAAAACATGATGAGAGCCTCATTAGGCGATGATGGAGCATAATGGCGACAATAACCAAGGACAGATGGATTTTGGCGACATGGTCCCTAGAGAGACGGAGTTGGCGACAAGTCCTTATAGATAGGGAGTTTGGCGACATGGTCCTTAGAGAGAGGGAGTTTAGGGACATGGTCTGAGGAGAGAGAGGGGATTTGGTGTTGGGGTCAAAATCAGTCACGACGGAATGAATGCCTAAAAGTTCTTTGGAAATATTTCTTCCCTAATAAAAAAAATATAATGGCATAAGCTAAAACTTCGTATAATTAAAAGAAAAATAATTATACGACAAGTTTTCGGGAAATATTACTCATTCTCTTAGCAAACAGCTCCCGAGTAACAAACGACCACATCATACGCCGAAGTCGCCAACATTTGATAAAAAGCCAATTTTCCCAGGATCAATCCAGTCCAACCCGCCATCAGGCAAGTTGGATCGACCTCATCCAACTCGCCATCAGGAGACCTGGATCAGTCCAGACCAACTCACCATCAGGCGACCAGCTTCTACTTCGGGCCTTGATTGAGATGTCCCTTGTTTCGTCTCGACTAGAGTTACCGTTAAAACTTTACGATAAATTAACGAAGACTTGTTTTCCCGTCCGAATGCAAATCAATCGGATAAAACTATAACAGTGAACTTAACACCATAGTTATCTCGACTATACGAATTGTTATCATTATTTCATTAAACTGACGTCATACCGAAGATGATTTTTTGAAGAAGTTGTAAAAACACTTAAGTCGAAAAAACAGTCTGAAAAGGTTTAAAACGCGGCAAAAGCCCATTTACGATTTTGGATGAGAATGAGCCCAAAACTACTATGGCGGTTTATCTGATATTCACAGGAGAAGATAAATGTCAAGTTTCAAAGAATAAACATGAAGATCGAGGAAAAATGGATTATTTCCGTGAAGCGATAAACTCGACCCGAAGGCAGGAAAGGAAATGGCAAACTGACCTAGGAGGAGTATATAAGGGATGCCAAGGCGAGGAGCGGAAGGGATGATTCTTTTAGACTCTTAGAACTTTTGCACTTAGGAATTTAGGAATTATTCTCGACATGGTTAGTTTCTATGTCTTGCACTCAATAACTAGACAAACACGCAAAGGCAGTTCGATCTCTTGTTCAAACTCTATAACTGAACTACGTTCGGCTTGATCCTTGAAAGGGGTACGTAGGCAGCCTTCCATAGGTCCAGTCCAAAATGAACAAAACCTTTTTCATGTTTTCTTCGTCTTTCGTTATCGAGCGGCAACTTAATTAGATTTAAGGTTCTAGGTTGGCTAGAACTAGGGAATTCGCTGACAGCTCCTGCGGCCGAAGCTTTAATAATCTTATGTAATGATCGCAACGCTTTTACGCTGATTCGAAATAGAGATCTACTTTTTTATATTCGTTTTGTTATCTTTCTGTATTTTTCGCATTTATTTGGTCACTTGTCGTTGGCTCTTGCACAGAATCCGGAGCTCAAGAAAAGTAGAGTTTTCTTTGCTTTCCTCCATTCATTAAAATCGGCGGTGCGAATTTCGGTTCCCATAGTTGGGCGACATGGTCTGAGGAGAGAGAGAGAGAATGGCGACATGGTCCCTGGAGAGATGGATTTGGGCGACATGGTGTAAGGAGAGAGAGAATAGTGACATGGTCTCTAGAGAGTCAGAGAGAATTGCGACATGGTCTCTAGAGAGAGGGAGTTGAGGGACATTGTCTGGAGAGTGAGAGAGAGAGTGAGAGAGAGAGAGAGAGAGAGAGAGAGAGAGAGAGAGAGAGAGAGAAAAGGGGATCAGAAACACACAGACTTTTACTTTCCAGACTTGCATGAGGAATCCGATCTAATGTGTACCAAGCCCCAAGACAAGCTGATTAAGCTCAAATAGGTTTGAGCTTAGCTTTGGTTCCTTCAAACATTCTCAGCACGTGTGGATCCACTTTAGTATCTCTAATACCCTCTACAATCAATAAATCTAAGAGTGGTGTTAGAGAAGGGTTAGATAATAAATGAAATTGAAAAAGTTCATTATCCCCTTCTTGATTCAATAAAAACTTTTTGAAAACATTTTATAAGACTATTAAATCAACTAAATATCAGTAAACCTCTCTCCAGACTTAAAGTACACTGTCCCTAGTGTCTGAAGTGAACAAAATCTTTTTGTGTCTTCTTCGTCTTTTGTTATCGAGCGGCAACTCAATTAGAATTAAGGTTTTAGGTGCCTAGAACTATGGAACTCGCTGACAGATCTTGCGGCCGAAGCTTTAATAATCTTATGTAATGATCACAACGCTCTTACGCTGATTCGAAATAGAGATCTACTTTTTCTATATTCGTTTTGTTATCTTTCTATATTTTCCGCATTTATTTGGTCACTTGTCGTTGGCTCTTGCACAGAATTCGGAGCTCAAGGAAAGTAGAGTTTTCTTTGCTTTCCTCCATTCATTAAAATCGGCGGTGCGAATTTCGGTTCCCACTGTTGGGCGACATGGTCTGAGGAGAGAGAGAGAGAGAGAATGGCGACATGGTCCCTGGAGAGATGGAGTTGGGCGACATGGTGTAAGGAGAGAGAGAATGGTGACATGGTCTCTAGAGAGTCAGAGAGAATGGCCATATGGTCTCTAGAGAGAGGGAGTTGAGCGACATTGTTTGGAGAGTGAGTGAGAGAGAGAGAGAGAGAGAGAGAGAGAGAGAGAGAGAGAGAGAGAAAAGGGGATCAGAAACACACAGACTTTTACTTTCCAGACTTGCATGAGGAATCCGATCCAATGTGTACCAAGCCCCAAGACAAGCTGATTAAGCTCAAATAGGTTTGAGGTTAGCTTTGGTTCCTTCAAACATTCTCAGCACGTGTGAATATTTGGCAGGTGATCCACTATAGTATCTCTAATACACTCTACAATCAATAAATCTAAGAGTGGTGTTAGAGAAGGGTTAGATAATAAATGAAATTGAAAAAGTTCATTATTCCCTTCTTGACTCAATAAAAACTTTTTGAAAACATTTTATAAAACTATTAAATCAACTAAATATCAGTAAACCTCCCTCCAGACTTAAAGTACATTGTCCCTAGTGTCTGAAGTGAACAAAACCTTTTTGTGTCTTCTTCGTCTTTTGTTATCGAGCGGCAACTCAATTAGATTTAAGGTTTTAGGTGGCTAGAACTAGGGAACTCGCTAACAGCTCTTGCGGCCAAAGCTTTAATAATCTTATGTAATGTTCGCAACGCTCTTACGCTGATTCGAAATAGAGATCTACTTTTTCTATATTCGTTTTGTTATCTTTCTGTATTTTCCGCATTTATTTGGTCACTTGTCGTTGGCACTTGCACAGAATTCAGAGATCAAGGAAAGTAGAGTTTTCTTTGCTTTCCTCCATTCATTAAAATCGGCGGTGCGAATTTCGGTTCCCACAGCCCCATGACAAGCAGATTAAGCTCAATTAGGTTTGAGGTTAGCTTTGGTTCCTTCAAACATTCTCAGCAAGTGTGGATATTTGGCAGGTGATCCACTTTAGTATCTCTAATATACTCTACAATCAATAAATCTAAGAGTGGTGTTAGAGAAGGGTTAGATAATAAGTGAAATTGAAAAAGTTCATTATCCCCTTCTTGACTCAATAAAAACTTTTTGAAAACATTTTATAAAACTCTTAAACTAACCAAATATCAGTAAACCTCCCTCCAGACTTTAATTACATTATTGTCCCTAGTGTCCGAAATCAACAAAACCTTTTTGTGTCTTCTTCGTCTTTCATTATCGAGCGGCAACTCAATTAGATTTAAGGGGAGAGAGAGAGAGAGAGAGAGAGAGAGAGGGAGAGAGAGAGAGAGAGAGAGAGAGGAGTTGGGCGACATGGTCTGAGGAGAGGGATTGAGAATGGCGACATTGATTTCATGAAGGGCGGTGATGCCTTCCTTCTGTACTTATTCCATCCGTGGATGTTTTCGTATACTTTTGGAACTATTTTGTTTGCTTTATCCAAGTTTTCCGTAAATATTTTCTGAAAATTGTTTTGTGGAAGATTATCTAACAAGCTTTCTTATAAAGTTCTTCCGTGAAAACTTTCCGATCTTTGTTTTATGGAAGATTATTTCGTAAAGTTCGTCATTTATTGCAATAACCTTCCGCAAGAAATTTTTTCCGACCGTTTTGATATTTGGATAGAAGCTCTTTCATTCGTTGTGCGGGATGAAATTCACGGAATTTTGTTCTTATATCCTTATTCAAATAGACCCGGCTTATGCGGTGTAGTCTCTTCGACATTTCTGGCTCATATTTGTTTAAGACATATTTTAATGGGAGATTGTAGCCGTTGATTTCGTCGTGGCCGATTTTGACCCCAACATCAACATGAATTGTATCTGCTTGGAGTTAACCTACTTTTATCCTTTTAATTCTTTTTAAACCGAAAACCAATTTAGAGGATTAAACTATTGAGTGATGCACATGTTGCAAGGTTTATATATTTAGATTCGTAGACAAGTTTTCTGAGAAGCATGATACATGGAAGACTTATGTATCATGGGGTTTGTGTGTAGGGGCACAAGCAACTTCGTCTATTTATTTCGCTGTAGTCTTGAGATCATTAAGCGTCTGAGTGGACGATGTGTGTGGGTCATTTTCCTGTACATGAAGACTATAGGAGGAAGACTAGATCTATTGGAGTGAGAAACTGCTAAACTCTAAACTATGACCATTTTTTGGGATGCTTGGGTGCATTATGTGCCGTGTTTGATATATGTTAGAGCTAGATTATCGAGTTGGAGTGTTATGACCGAGTCCATGGACTTGGGAATTAGCATCTTCTCAGAAATGAGTGACTCTTCGGATTCTTACTCCTCATATTTTCATTTCAAGTTAGACTAACGAGTTGTTAGAAGTCTAGACTGACCGGTGTTGTTTAGGTACTTTCTTCCGTTTTGTTTTACAACCTCTACTTTATTTTTCTTCGACTTTTAATTTTGTTTGTTTTGGCCAAAGAACTTATTGGAGTTACTGAATAACTTAAACATGCTTTAACTATTTAATGTAGAACTTCATAAAATTGGATTTACTTGAATTAGAAGTTAGAGTCAGTTGCATGCCGTTCTAGACAGAAAATGAGACATGTGTTAACACTTTGATATCATAGCGGGTTGCTATTCTGATCCTTACCTTGGAGGCCGTTTGGTAATATAGTGGTTAGTTTTCAACATGATTTTAAGGATTGAGAATTTTTTTGAAAACAAAATAAAAGAGCACATTTTATTTAATAACATTCCATGAACTTAGTCTTTTCTCGGGTTATGAAAATTCTAATCAATACATTTTAAAATGGCACTGAGGAAAGCTAATGCCACCCCTTCTTAAACCACCAAGATTTCAACTAGAGCTGCTTATTGTGAAGTCATAGCTGAAAGCACTTACGCCGAAGGCAACTGACCAAAGTTATTCAACTAGTTTCTCAGTAGATGGATTAAGATGGAATAATATATATTGCTTAGGAAGCATCCATGCAAACTGCTCAAGATTCCTAAGATGCTTCCCGAGTAGCTATTCATGAGGCTGCTTGGGTAGCAGCGCATGAGTTTTCTCATCGGATTACTCATAAAGTAGATAAAGCTATCATTCATCATGCTCATTAGGTTTCCCCACCTCTAGTTCATAGAGCAGAGTAAATCTTTGACATGCTGCATTGTTAACCAATTTAGAGAGGACCATGCTGGTACAGATGTATGTCATGATGGTGGCATGCATCAAAACGTTCCATCAGTTGGTGTTCTTGAGCTAGTTCTACACCCACCACCACTACTATATATCTGTTAGATCAATGAAAGATTCTCGTAATTAGAGTTGATAAAGCATTTGATGTATATGAGATTGGACCTGTTTTGAAAAGCATTGCAATGTAGAGCCGTTTGTTGTAACTATATGCTATGAAAAGAATTTGTCAATAAAGATGTCGTACATACATAACTGTCCATCGGTTTATATGTTACAAGAAGATCTACATCATGAAATGTTACTGGTGAAGTTTTTCAATCAGTATCACATACCTTGTAGGTAGTTTACCATGATTGCCTTTTGACAAGTTACAAATAATACTATAGTAAACTATACGTTTCGAAGAGATATATATATGGTATATACTCCAGTTGCGTCTGAAATTAAAGCTTTTCCAACAAATGTAAATGTGAGAAAAGGAAACACAAAAGAAGAAAAGCTAAAAACATTCGTCAAATTCAATTCTTTGGAATTTGGTTTTGTGAAGGGGAGAGAGCTTACAGTAATGGCAGCTCCTCGGAACTTAACCGGTGACAGCGGCGGAAAGCTAGTCGTGAAGGACGAAGAAAGCGCCGCCGCTTCTTCCTCGAAACGCACCAAATCGGAACGCTTTCCTCTTTCACGTTGGGAATTCGTCGTGTTTTTCACCGTCTTCCTCGTCTTCACCACCGGACTTCTCTGTATTTACCTTACTATGCCGGCCGCTGAATACGGCAAGCTCAAACTTCCTAGAACCATCTCCGATCTCCGATTGCTCAAGTGAGATCTAGCTTTTTCTGTAACGTCTATTGAATCTGATTCTCTTCAAGTTCTGATCTTTATAAGATGCATACATTTGGTTTAGAGAATAGCATATCAGCTCAGAGACATGATCTTGAAAAGTTGATGTAAGGGAAACTCAAAAGTGATTAGCTTTTTTTTTTTTTTTTTTTTTTTTTTTTTTAACATCTGATATTTATCTTCTTCTTTTTTAGTTTTGATCTTTCCCAAGATGTCAAAAGTTGGTTTAGAGAACAAAGAATTAGCTTAATGGAGAAAGCTTTTGCTAATGTATGTCATGTTCCTTGGACAATATTTTGCAGAGATAATCTTGGGTCTTATGCAAGTGAGTATCCAGCAAGATTCATTTTAGGTTATTGTTCCACATATATCTTTATGCAAACCTTCATGATACCTGGAACAATCTTTATGTCATTACTTGCCGGAGCCCTTTTCGGTGTGGTTAGAGGTTTTGTTCTTGTCGTCCTCAATGCAACTGCTGGAGCCTGCTCTTGTTTCTTCTTATCAAAATTGGTCGGAAGGCCTCTGGTTTGCTGGCTGTGGCCTGAGAAGTTGAGGTTTTTCCAAGCCGAGGTAACTTCTCCTATGTGCTTAACTAGTTTTAATAAAATCTCTTGTTATTATGAATTTACTGCCTTGATATTGTTTTGGACAGATTGGGAAAAGAAGAGATAAGCTACTAAACTACATGCTATTCTTAAGGATAACACCGACACTTCCAAACCTCTTCATCAATTTGTCTTCTCCGATCGTTGACATACCTTTTCACGTCTTCTTTTTAGCGACTCTAGTCGGTCTTATGCCAGCTTCGTACATCACCGTTAGAGTGAGTATCTACGTTTTGATCTCTTGTTGCGGTTATGTGACATTGTAAGAGGCTCATGCCATATATTCACTTCATGTATACAGGCTGGTCTGGCTCTTGGAGATCTCAAGTCAGTGAAAGATCTGTATGATTTCAAGACTTTGTCAGTGTTATTCCTCATTGGATCCATCTCCATATTCCCTGCTCTGCTAAAGAGAAAGAGAGTATATGAATAAAGACTGGAAATACATTGATGAGCAGCACTATACTGTTGCATTCCGGGGTTTTTAAGGTGTTTATGTGCTCGAGCTAAAGAAGAAGATCGCTTTGGAGACATCACAGGGTATTAAACCGCTAACTCTGGCTTTGATTGGTTTATCACTTTGTTGTGGATTCGAAATTCTTTCTCTCTAGTCTCTCTCATTCCCTTTTTATTAAGTGCTTTGTCTAGCTACTGTATTATATCTTTATTCAGATATCTGACTCTTCAGCCTATTGGCTTATGTAGTATAGATTATGTAAATGCTTGAAGACATTACTTTGACCATAATTTCTAGCTAGTTGTATCAGTTTAATTTCTTAAATTTCAAAGAAACTTTTGACAAGATGATAAACTTTGGGAATATATAAAAGTAATAATAATATCTTACTATACTGATCCTACAGCTCCGTGGGCGTGTTCATAATTACAAAAGAAAAATAATAAACAAGCAACTTAAAAATTGGCTCCAGAGCGAAGGAGAATTCCCTGACTATAACTTCAGGAATATTCGTGGCTTGGCTGCGAACTTCTTCACTGTTTTCAATATTCAGTGTGGCGGTGTTCGACTCCTGAGTCTCGTATGTAGCGATCGAGTTTGTTGGGTCTGATTTCAAAGCTACATAAGAGATTGTACAAGCGTTTGAGTCAAACTAGTTTATCACGGGAAGACTTGAAACTGGAGATTCGAGAGGTTGATCCACAAGAGGTTGAGTAAGGGGAGAATTGGGGAGATCCTGATCTGCGATCTTGATGACGTCTATATCCTCAATATCTTCGTCAAAATGAGCTTCATCGCATTCCAGCCGTTCCATTACCTCAGGAGAAAGATTCTATCCCTTGGCAATCAGCCTCTCTACACAATTTCAGTTCAGGTAGCTTGTTCACCACCTCGTGCTCAGTCATGTACTGTTTGAATTTCTCCCAACGTGAAGTATACTTGGTCGACATCGCAGCTTGAACTCTTTCTCGCTCCTTAACAATGCATTCATTGGGAGATTTCCTTCGACGCCAAGTTTCAGAGAGTGTTGCATCTGAGTTTGGTCGGCTATAAGGAGATGAACAAACTCGATTGTGGATTATTTTAGAAATTTTATTGATCAAATAAAAGAGATGTTACAATGATAGTATGAACAAGAGAGAAAAAAAGACAGCATTGGGCGCGAATAAGCCGGAAAAACACAAGTCTGCAAAAATAAAGCTAAATAAAGGAAACCCTAGTTCTAGCTGTCAATCTTTATCGTGATGTCTGAATGCCCTTAAGTCGGTTTGACATAATAAGCTGGGCCGAACGCTTAAGCCGAGTCTTTATGCCGAATTTTTGGTCATTGAGCTTCGGGCCGAGCTGCTGGGCCGGGCTTTCGGGTTGAGCTCGTTTGTTTGATGGATCTTGTTGAAAGATGCAATCCCTCTCCAACAGAAAGTTCTCCCAGTTCACTTGTGAGAGATGTTGTCGATCTCAGTGAATTTGTGATAGTAGGTCTTGAGAATAAAGAGCTCGGTTCGCTTTGGAGTGAACGTGGTGGGATGTTTCCTAGCAGTTTGAGTGAATCGTGACGAGTGCGACTGTCATTCACTTGGCAAAGCGTTTGGAGTGAGTCGTGACAAGCATAATTGTCATTCATTCGGCGAGGAGCTTTTGCCTTGGAAAATTTGGTGAGGCGAAAGCAGATGGTCAGATTGTCCTCTTACTCGACGGAATCAATGGTTTCCAAAGTCTGATTTAACCCGTTTTATTGTGGTACCATTCTAATTTGGACTTGGTTTGATCAATCCATCTCTTATTTTAAACCGGGAGCTGATTTAATCAGAAAAGTGGAAAAGAGGTGGCGCCCTAGGCCCAATATGCCTAATGATGATGCCGTTTTTGGTAGTTGCGCCCTTCTAGTATAAATAGGTTATCTCACTTTAATGTTTTTACTTCTCTCCGCGTTTAAAGATATTTTCTGTCTCTACATGTTCTTTGCTTTCAATTTATTTTTCGTATCAGGCACTGTGTATTGTTCGATTTCTCTGAAGTTCTTTGTCTGTTCTTCAAGCAAGATGTCATCGATGTGGAAATAGTCGACCAAGATATCTTCCCATGTAAGGCTAGTAGAAGAGAAAGGACTCCCATAGAGTCGCCTTGGTCTCAAACAGCCACCGACAAAGTAGCATGGTAAGAAGAAAAGTTTGGATATTCTTTTATCTTTGTGCAATGCAATACCTACTACCAAGTTACCACACTGTACATGAAATGATAACCCAAGGAACTTTTCAGAAGCGACGTCCTGCTCATACTAACCACACACTTGCTGAGAAGTGCTGAGAAGGTATGACTCTGATTGACCATAATGTACAAGTGTTCTTCCAACTTCGCTAATGAAATTAAATGATAAGGGCCAAACTTTTGGGATAATTAATCCAGGAAGTCAGTCCTCATGCTTAGAGTAAGACGCTGACTTTCTTCCTTCTTAGATGACTTTCGGCTTCTGGGCCTCGTTTACCTCCTACCTTTGGGTAAAATGGAAAACAAATAATAAAGAGTTCATGGTATGGAAGGAACTAACTGATATTTTGACTAGAAGAACCTATAAAGGGGAGGACGGTGTTCAAAATATGCAGTTGATGGTGTTCTGGACATCTTTGCCAAATTGGACTGTTGGGTGAGAATTGAAAGAAGTTTAGTGATCGAGTGAAGAGGACAGACATACTGCCCACACTTATATTCTTCTCAATTATGAGGTACATTAATGTTTTCATTTGAAAGGTAAATATTGTTGAAGTGTATTACATATATCGAACTAATTGCAAAGTGTATGTTAATTATAAATTGTGATTTTGCAGCTGATTTGTTAATCAAGTTGAAGAAGCAATACCAGGAATATCCACAACGGAGTTGGACCAACGGAAAGATCAACAATTTGTTAAGTGGTTGAAATTAGGTACTATATATCTCCTTCAAATATTAAGGCCATACTTCTCGATATTTAATATAATATGAATTTAACGTTGTTACTTTATTTTTGTAGGTTGATTATTGCGATCCATATTACGCCCCATGGTTTCACGAATTGGTGCAAGGTCTGTTTTCAAAGGCCACCACTTCACCTATGTATTCAACACAAGGTTTTAATTTTCATGCATACCAGTATGGGAGAAGAGGGGGGGGGGGGAAAAAATAA
>NC_027756.1:26292868-26314108 GCF_000695525.1 Brassica oleracea var. oleracea
GGGGGGGGGGGGGAACAAGTAACTACATAATATGTGTGAAAGGTAGAGCATAATTTTACGGGATCTTGTAGGAGATGATTGAAGTAGAATTTCCAGAGTTACTGAAGCTGTTGTGTAAAAGGTACAACTGAGTTTTAAAAGATTTTACATCCTCTTCAAATGTGACTGATTTGACCACGTTGTGAACATAAATTTTCGGTTTAACAAATTCGGTGTGGTTGATCTCAGTTCTGGAAGAATCTACAACAATTTCAAGCCTTTCATCTTAGCTTCGCAAGCCGATCAAGTTATCTTCATTCCATACCCTCGGCTCATAGATTCCAGAATTACTTGGTTATCTGCTATCAAAGTTACACCTCGTGGCTGCATAGTCGTTGGAGAAGAACCACCTTTACATCATGAAATGAGTAATAATGAAGTTGATGTACATAAACAACAAACTGATGACATCCTTCTTATTGACCTGCATAACCGTGAATTTGAAGATCTTCTCGACATCAAGAAGCGAGTAATAATGAAGTTGATGTACATGAACAACAAACTGATGACATCCTTCTTATTGACCTACATAAACGATATGATGGATGAAGCATGTGAAGACGAATTTGATGAAAGTGATCATTGTAGTGATGATGATAAATCGAATGATGAATCTGAATATGTTTTTTTATTTGGTTTTCATATGTATATAAATCTATTTAATACTTAATGCATATGTATGTTGTTTGATTATGATACATGTTAAGGGGCTAGAGGGCTTAGTTGGGGTTTAGGGTTTAAGGAAAATGGGGTAAAAGGGATAATATTCAGGGATATTGGTAAGAGACTTGGGGTTTAGGGATTCATTTTTTAGGGATTCAGGTATTATGCTCGTAAATTCTTCGTAATACATAAACGCAAGTCCAGGTGAATTCATCGTAATCTCGTAAATTCATCGTAAAAGGCATTCTTCATGACTTCCTCGTAATAAAAACGCGGATCTTGGTAAATTCCTCATAATCCAAAAACCCGGGGCCTGGTATATTCTTATGAGGCGTTTACGACAAAAACTATTTCTCAACCATTTCGCACCCCTTATCCTCTTCTCGCCCTCTCTAATCATTCCCCACCACCATCCAAAAAGTAAGTTTAGCTTGTTAGTTTAGGTGATTATTTTAGGTAACAGAACTAGAATAGGTTATGAAATTTATAGATTAGGGTATGGAATTCATAAATTAGGTTGCGGTATTTAAACAGATTGGAACTTTTTTTTTAGATTGCTCATAGGAAACGACCCCATTACAGCGAGGCAAATGGCACAGGCGTTTTGCCATCTTGTTCAGCCCCTCGTCTTCTTCGGATCCGGACATAGTCCCCGACTCGCAGAGAGTTCCCGGATGCATTCTCCTTCTGCACCTCGGATGCCTCCTCCGGCTGCTCCCATTGCACCACTGATGCCTCTTCCTGCTGCACCAGACGATGCGCCCCTGCCCCTGCGGCCGGAGTTCATCCGGATTTGCTGATGCGCCAGGTGCACCTTATGATATACCGTCTAGGATCTTCTTGCCCAGACTGGATGAGAAGGTTTAGATATTTTGGACCCCGATCGACCATGAACTTTCTGGTACGTATTTTGCTCCATTAATTTTATAGTTTACATAATTAAGTTCTACAGTATTAACGTTTTTACTACTAACTTTTAGGGTAGGACTTGACAATCGTGTTGGACGGAGCATTTCTGACACCCTTAAAAGGTATTTTATCGAGCCCCATCCGAACTGGACTTTGACACCGGAGGACATTAGGACCACGTGGTTCAAATATTTTGCGATTAGTTTTTTTTTTTAATTTTCCAAACAGTTAATTTAATTAATTATCCTAATATTATTGTTAAATTTGTTTGTTTTAGAAAAAATGACATTGGACTTTAGCGATCAATGGGAGGGTGAAGGCGGAGTTTGTTGCAAAAGTAAAAGACCTGCTTAACAGACACTGTCTCAGACTTGAAGGACCAATTGGAGATCCACTGTTATGAGGGGAAGCCCACCACCATCACAAAGAACGTATGGGATGGGTTCATCGTGTATTAGACGACGTCCACTTGGTCTGAATCACCTTGCAGTGCTCCACTTTCTGTAGGCCGGGGTAAGCACGGTAATTTACCGATGCTTCACACTACCGGGCAAAATTCCCACGACGGTATCCATCTAGAGACTGTAAATGTTTCCATAGAATATAATTTCATGCCTTTTATTTTAATTATATTTTTACTTCTATCTATTTTTAGGCCAGGAAGACAAGACTCCTACCTTCTAACTGAACTATTCAAGCATACCAACCAGTGATGAGTGTGATTTTTGTGGATCCTAACTCAAAAATAATCTGCCACAACGTGGCTTATCAGATTGAATAGAACAAGATGCAGGTTACCCGTCACGTTGTCCACACATGAGGTGGACAACATCTTTGAAGAGGTAATCTATTTACTTTAATTATTTTTAATATTTAATAACTAGATAAAATTTAAATTAATGTTTTCTTTATTTTCAAGGCTGTCACTAAAAAAAGAGACGGATGTTGGGAATAGGATACATCAACGATGTCACAAGGGCGAGATCGTCCTATTCTTAGAGACGGGAAGAGGAGACGTCTCAGATGCAAACTGATTTGACTGAGACGCAGACTCGCTTGGAATTCCTTGAAAGTCTTCTCGACGTTTTGGCGGTTGGAAACCCACAAATCTAGAGGGTGTTGGAGATTAGACGACAGGAAAGCGGGATTCCACATCCCGTTTGGCGGAGGATGAGGCAGAGTTAGCGAGTAGGAGAAACTCGGACTACTTCGACGGCGTCCAACCTAGCGTTGTTTTTTGTTTGTTTTGTATTATAAACTTAAATATTAAAAAATATTTATTTCATGAAATATTTATTATTTTATAATTTTAAATTTTAATTTATTTAAATTTAAATTTTAGTTTAAATTTTAATTATTTAAATTTATTATGAAAAAGTAAATTATACAATCCAAGTAAATTCGTTGATAATTTTACGATACTTTTATGTAGAAGACTTTGTTCAATACTCATAACATTTAGAACAATTTTACAAAGATATACTTGTAAAATTTACAGAGAGTTTAGAATGAATTTCTAGTTACATCGTCGTAAATATTTATGAAAGAGAGCGACGAGTTAACGTTCAAAGTTCACGACTAATTTACTAGGTGTTTATGACGAAACTTAACCACACATTTATGACGGATATGTCTGATTTGTGTTTATGACGAAAACAATTCTTTGTAACCTTAACAAAGAATTTACGATGAATCGTTTGTTACGACGGGAGATTTAAGATAAAACTGTGATCGTCGTAATACTCCAATTACAATGAATTAACACGGAAAACCGTTGTGTAATGCCTATGTTTTCTTGTAGTGTTGGAATGGAGGTATAGGGTGGCCAGTTAGGCAGGCTTTCAGTTGTGCCCCCTGGACAGCGGCTGTATACAGCGCAGCGAGTAATCGGTAGTAGTTTTTCTCGTCTCCTGTGATTTAGTAAAACCAAATGGAGAAGACAACTTTAGTGCTCGAATATTTGTTTCTTTAAGTGAAAAATCTAACAAACTTTAATTTTAAGAACATTTCTACAATAAGGTATCATTATAATCTTACACAAATTTGCATGTTAATATAATTTGCATATAAATATTAATAATACCAAATTTGATATCACTGAAATTATAAACTTTGTCTAATATTTTTTTAGTTTTGATGTTTTAACTAAACCTGCATAGAACCATTAACAAAATAATGATTTCTATGAAATATTATAGACGTCTTAGTTAAAGAATTTGATGTTGTATTTCCAGCTCGAAGAAATATCCAATTTAGAAATCTTGAAAACTTTCCATATTCGCTATTTCCTTCAATTCTATACAAAAGATAGACAATTCTCTTGGATTTTGAAGTATAGGTATCAAATCCTTACTATCTGTTCCAAAACACAGACGTTTGAAATACCAAGTCATACATTTCACTGTGCATAAAAGTGCATCTTCTTCCACATGTAGTGGCAAGAGTCTTCTCTTAACGTTTCTGATTCCTAAAAGCTGAATTTCTTTTGATGAATCTTTCTATGACCAACCATAACCGCTGAAAGATGAATTTTAACTCCAAAAACGATTAACTACACAAATACTATACAAACTTATGGCTTAAGTTAGTTGAGTATTTTAGTTTGATTCAAACTCTCTGGTCTCTCCAGAATTCGTCTAACAATTTATGTCTAACAGTCTCTAAATATATCCCCATTAATAAATAACTTATATTATTAAATTAGTAGGTTATAAATATCCTCTTTAATACATTGCTTTCTGGAATCAGTTTACCACAGAAAATTAGTGTAACTAAAATCCAACTATAGAAAATTCAGTTCAACGAAGTTCAAAAGAAAAAAAAAGGAATCAGTTAACACATTTTTTTCTGTTGAATAGCTTATGAATATTTGTATTTTATTTATTATTTATGGCCATATACAACAGTTCTAAGTGATGTTTAATGATGATATATTTGGTCCGCAAATAATATATAATTTTAAAAATATTCATAAGCTATCCAACAGGGAAAATGTGTGAACTGAATTTTTTATGGATCTTTATTTTTTGTTCATTCATATTCTAGTGGACAGTAGATAGGACAATAAGAGATAGAAACTCTAAGCCACACATATATTGAGGCCATGAGACAAGTTTCCGCGGCCAAACCGTAACCAAAATCATAAAAAAAGAAAAGAGAAGAAACAAGCAACAAACTATTTTGAAACAAACAGTACGCCCATGGCTTCTCCAGCTTCCACTTATGCTCGAACTACATGCATTTGTTTTCCAAAAATCCAAAACAGCATGCAGTTCATTGACAGGATGGGAGCATTTAGAAATATAACGAGAAGAAGGGTGAGGCTTATTCACGCATCACAAGGTCCAACAAAACCATTGCCTGGAGTAGACACAAGAATCCACTGGGAAAACCCGGACGATGGGTGGATAGGTGGAGGATCCGACCCGATCAAACCTGATGATACCAATCTTTTCAGTGATGACAAATTTGCTGAACTAATCAAAGATTCTTTTGATTCTCATTACCAGTAAGATCTCAAGATACTTGTATTTTTTCCAAATCGAATTATAAATGGTAACTGTATCATTGTCAGATTCTTGGGTGTTTCCACGGATGCTGATCTTGAAGATATAAAATCTGCTTACCGGAGATTATCGAAAGAGTATCATCCAGACACAACTTCATTACCACTTAAAACAGCTTCAGACAAGTTCATGAAACTAAAAGAAGTCTACGATGTTTTGAGCGACGAGGAGAGTAGGAGATTCTATGACTGGACACTGGCTCAGGAGGTTGCTAGTCGTCAAGCTGAGAAGATGAGAATGAAGCTTGAGGATCCGAAAGAGCAAGAATTTCGGAATTATGAATCTATACCCGATATGGTTGATCGGTTAGGTGGAAGGAACATGGAGCTTAGTGATCAAGCCATGACCGCTCTTACGTTCGATGTTTTGATCATTGTATTTGCCGTTTGTTGTATAGTGTATGTGGTTGTCTTTAAAGATCCTTATTACTAGGTAAGGAGCTATATACAGGGAAGATGAAATTCAGGGAAATCTGTATAGGTGGAAAATGGAACATTTATAGATTATAACATAAGCTGGTTACAAGCGGTCGTCTAGCCATAGTTAGATTCGGTGACATCGGTATTTGACAAATTTGTTACTTTGGTCTGGGCTCAATATCAATGAAAAATGTTAGTGAGGAAGAGACTAGAACATAAATAGTAAAACGTAAATGACACTAGTTTTTTTTTTTTCAAATTCATAGAACAAGAAAGCAAATTAGACCAATTTGGTAATGCATAAATTATGTACAATTCTCTTGAATTACCATCGTTTCTATTACAATAAAAAATTATTTAGGATAACTCAATCATAAATTAAAACTCACCGTCTAAAATTCGATCTATTAGGATCACATGACTCTGAACTAAACTCCCTTTGAATCTACATTCAATCTCTCTGAAAATAATTCACCAACTATGTCATCACCTAATGCAGAGCAATAACACCAAAATCTTGATCACACAAGCGCCAAATACATATCTCTCGGTTTTCTTATTTTGCATAGACAATTTTCTTCGTAAAGACATGTCTTCCTTGTATACCATATATAAACTTGCTACTCAAGATCTTCCGGAGCACTTTAAACAACTTTCCTTTCTCTTTAATGGAAAACTTACTCTTCAAATTTCCATGTATGTTTATCTTCAAGCACATGTTCTTTTTTTCTCTTTTCAAGCTTAACAAGTCTACGCACATTACAATACACAAACTCTAACACAACCCATCTTCATGACACACACATGTAATACCTCATGTAATACTTTGCGAACTAATACAAAACCTTATATAAAACTGCATCTTCAATTTGCCCCTTTTTGACTTTGTATGTGAGCTCATAAACTTTAGATGGAAAAAAACATCTTCAATCACTCCCTATGAATCACATAATGGTCAAAACTAATATGAAGATCGGCATCTGATATTTCATGGTTTGTACTGGTTTTTGACCATTATATAAGTCTGGTTTTAGAGTGTTTCGTATATATTTCGAGTCGTTTTAGAGTCATTGTATATTTAGGTACGTTTTGGACAACATTGCAGCTTCTGGAGCAATTTGGAGACTGGCGGACCATGAACCTTCAAAGATCTAGTTGGAGTCAATTTCTAAGTCTATGTGTTAATCGGCACCACCCTTGGCCTCAGTCGTCACCCTCCACTTTTTACGAGACATTCCAATTTTGAAGATATTAAAAATTTCCAGAAGTTTTATTTAATGGCAAAAGAGCCCAATTTGTGTGTTTAGATTATATCTTAATTTTTAGAGTTTTTGTAACTTATGCTTGGATACTGAGAGATTAGAGCATGGAGCTTTTTGGAGAGAGAGATCTGAACTCATACCTGTTGAGAGAAGATTTTGAACTATTTTTTTTACTCTATTATTTAATTACGCAATTGATTCAGATTTGATTTGTGTTTTCTTGCTCATGACTGAGTAGTACCATTTTTAGATTTAGGGTTCTTCAAAGGTTAATGAATGAATGGTTTGACTCGATTGAATTGTTAGGGTAGTCAATTAGTTTTTCAGCTAAGTTGTTCTTAAAGCTATTAGATTCTAGAATAATTGATAGATGAGACAACATGATTAATTACCTGAACTGAATTTAGATGAGTTAAATTACGTATCCCCAAATTATGTCTAAATTACGGATATTTGGTTTAGGAGTTTAGTAAACTAATCAAATACTAGAATTTGACCCGCGCAACCGCACGGGTGTTTGTTTTCACTTTATTATATATATATATATATAATAAATATTTATACTATTTTTCAAACACAATAATATGTTGTTTATATTTTTTTTATTAAATTAATTATTTGAAATTGTCATACGTATTTGTTACTTTTATTATATATCTATTTAATTAGATTTTCGGTTCATATATTAGACGAACTAAGATATACAAAGTTCAACACATTTCAAATTATTTTTAATTTAACTTTTATATTGTTAAAACTAAAATTTTATATGTAAGTTTTCAGTTTATGTTATAAAAAATATAATTTAGTAGTTTTATTTGATATTTATAACAATTTTAAAATATTTATATACACTAATTTTTAAGCATTTAGTATTAGTTGTCTCAACATATGAACAAAGGATTAATCTGAATAATATATGGTAAAATATTCATATACACTAATCAACAGTTCGGTGACTTAAAAATCTTTTAAATTGGCAAATATAGTATGATAACATATCAAATGAGTCATTCCAAATTAGACTAATCCAATTATAAACAGCCAAAAAGTAGTAACTGGTTTTTTCCAGGGAAATTAAAGTGTATATTTTTAATTGGTGGTTAGGCTTATTTTTTTTTTTCCTATGTCTCATCTTCTTTCTTTAGCCTCATGATCAATCCTCCAGCTCTAAGAACAAAAACACAGTCTATATGAAATGTATGAGGAATCTAAGACAGTTAAACGTCACATTTGCAACAGATTGTTCTCAATTGGTGAAGATGGTTTCTGAACCTGAAGAGTGGTCAGCCTTTGCAAGTTATTTGGAAGACATAAAGTTATTGAAGGAAAGTTTCAACAGTACAGAGCTCATTCATATACCACGGACGCAGAATTCAAGGGCGGACAGTCTAGCACGCAGTGCAAGAAATCAACCGTCTTTTGTTGTCCATATGGACGCGGAGCTAATAGTTTGGTTTACAAAGTCTATATGAATCTGTTTGTTGTTGACAAAAAAAAAGAACAAAAACCGAAGCTGCAAAAATTATTCCTTGTTTCACACGAGATGATGATTTCGTGTGAGTATGCTTGATAAAAGGTTAAAATCTTTTTCGTTTGTATAGTCTCATGAATATGATTTACTATTTGAATGTAAATAGTAAATTTAGGAAAATAGTATGTTTGAACAGATTTTCTTGAACCATAATTATAGGTTTATCTACTTAATGGCACGAGATTCTTAGTTTATTCTTTTGGATAATGCTGTACAATATTTTTATACATTAATGTTAGGACAGTTAAGGTGATATTAATATAGGACAACTAAATGAAATGAGTTCCTGATGGATGTTCCAACTTAAAATATCACACATGAAATGAAGTTGTGACTTCTATTTTAATAGATAGATGTTTTTAATGCTTATATGGATTATTTTAATTGGTAAATAGATTTGGGATTCTAGGATATAGACAGAATTTGGTTTTTGAATTCAAGCTAAACAATAGAGAATGAAATATAGTAAATAACAATTAAAACATGCAGGTTGTAAGTTATCAGAGACGGGAGGTGTTAGACTCAGGGAAGCTCGCAGGTATTTCAGAACTGCAGACAAGATAGATTATCAAGGGTTTAATTTAGATTTGCTTTATCAAACTCAAACAGTAGTCAATCAACTCTCGTTGCAGAGATTACCTAATGTCTAAATCCTAGAATTCCAAGTCTCATTGCGAATTCAATTATTTCAGACAATCAATAAACTCAGGTTTGATTATTGCAGTACATAAATATTTAAACCAACTCTCTCTCTGCGAATAAATATTTAGCTCTTCTAAGTTCAGTTCCAAAATTGATTACACTCTCGTGTCTGACAATTATCCTAAGATTAATCGAGAAATTAGCGTTGCAAACAATTTATATGAAGAACTAATAAATTACCCTAACAATCTTATCAAATCTAACAATTCATTCAATAACCTTAAATCTAACAATGAAATTATTCAGACATAGAGAATACCAATCTACATATGTATGAAATGCATAATAGATGTAATTTGAGTTAAAAAAACGAGAGTATACGATCTTCTCTCTGAAGGAGTTCAGATCTCTCTCCAGTCTAAGCCCTCATCTGTCTCTATCCAAGTGTGTCTAACAAAACTCTTAAAAACTTAAAAAAAATAGTCTAAAACCACGATATGGCTTCTTCTGCTAATAAGTGTAATGGATTTTTTTTTTTGCAATATCTTTAAATTCAGCTTTTCTCATGAAACAAGGGGAGTGTCGACCGACACTAAGGTGGGTGTAAATCGAGATTGTCATCAGAAATCGTCTCCGACTTGTTGAATAAGCTTCAACATTACTTGTGTAATAAGTTATTTATTAAGGAAGTAGGATAACTTATCTAATTAGGATTAGAATAAAGGAATTTCCTATTTCCATATGTAATAGGATAGAGAATGACTTCTATTGCCTATATATGTAGATCATCTTGTGTGATGAATCTATAAGGAAGATTACAAGCTTGTTGTTTAGTTTTGAGATAGTTTCTAAACTAAATAAAATGAAGGACAGTTTTATACAAGCTTCACGTTCGTTTACTACGACTTTATTTGGTATTAGAGCGCCAGGTTCTGCTCTTTGAAGTCAAGACATAAACGATGGGTGATACGAAGCCTCCAATGAAGACAAGAGATTCGGTACCATCCGCAGTTGTATGTCCGATGCTATCTTCATCGAACTATACCGTCTGGTCGATGAGGATGAAAGTTTTGTTGAGAGTTCATAAGGTTTAGGAATCCATTGAACCAGGTTCAACGGATGAAGATAAGAACGCCATCATAATAGCACTATTGTTTCAGTCCATACCTGAGAATCTAATTCTACAGGTAGGAGAACAAGACTCCCCCTAACGAGATCTGGGAAGCCATTAAATCAAGAAACCTTGGCGCCGAACAAGTAAAGGAAGCTCGTCTCCAAACCCTAATGAACGAGTTTGAGCACCTAAGGATGAAGGACTCAGACACGATTGATAGCTTCTCTGGGAAGTTATTGGAACTAGCCGCGAAATCAGCCTTCTTAGGTCAAACACTTGAAGAATCAAAACTCGTAAATAAGTTCTTGAATAGCTTACCAAGAAGCAAGTACATTCATATCATACCTTCAGTCGAGCAAGTTCTTGACCTAAACAAGACAACTTATGAAGACATTATTGGGAGACTCAAAGCATACGAGGAACGAATACTCGATGAAGAGACTCATGAGCCATTTGGAAATCTTCTCTATGCAAACTCTAATAAGAGAACAGAGAAGTCAAGAGGAAGAGGCAGAGGTCGTGGTCAAGGCAACACAGGAAGAGGGCGTGGAAGGAGCAACACACGAGATATAAGCAAAGAGAAGAAGGATTACTCTAACATTACTTGCTTCAAGTGTGACAAGAAAGGTCAATTTGCCTCTGTTTGTCCCGAGAAGAAAGATGACCAAGAGCTAAATAAACAGGAAACAAAGGAAGCCGATGTTGTATACATGCACGAGATCGTATTCCTCAACGAAGAAAAGGTCTTACCGAAAGCTATTGAGCAAAATAAAAGAGAAGAAGGAATGCCGTACTTAGATAATGGTGCTAGTAACCATATGACCGGCGAACGATCTTATTTCTATGAGCTTAGTGAAAACATAAAAGGAAAAGTTGTTAAGTTTGGAGATGGATCTTGCGTTGACATCAACGGAAAATGATCTATCCTATTCGAAGCAAATACGGGCGAACAGAAGCTTCTAGCGGATATATACTACATTCAAGAACTCCTGAGTAATATAATAATCTTAGGTCAAGCTACAGAACAAGGATGCAACGTTGGAATGAAGGAAGACTTTCTAACTTTGAGAGACCCTAATTGAAGATTACTTATAAAAGTATTTATGGGGATTGAATCGTTTGTTTAAGATCTCTCTTAAGGTAGGGAAAACTACTTATCTACATGCAAGGATTGATGAAGATCCTTGGAGATGGAATGCGAGACTTGGACACATTAGTTTCCAAACTATGAGGTCCATGTCAACACAAGAGATGGTAATTGGCTTGCCGGTGATCAAAGAAGAGAAGCAACTTTGCCATTCCCTAAAGCAACCGTGTATAGATCATCTCATGCTTTGGAACTTCTACACACCGACTTGTGTGGTCCTATATCACCAACCACACTCAAAAACAATCGTTACATCTTTGTAATAATTGATGGCTGCACAAGGTATATATGGTCAATATTATTAAAGAAAAACAGTGATGCATTTGAAATATTCAGAGCTTTCAAAACGCTTGTTAAGAAGGACGTCAACAAAGAAATAAAAACCCTACGTACGGATAGAAGGGGTGAGTTTACTTTGAAAGAATTCAAGATTTCTGCAGCAACAACGGAATAAGGCGTCACTTAACATCTCCCTATACACCACAACAAAATGGTGTTGTCGAAAGAAAAAATCATACTTTGATGGAGATAACACGAAGCATGCTAAAGGCAATAAGTGTGCCTAACTACTTGTGGGAAGAAGCGGTGAGCCATGCCACGTACTTAATCAATAGAATGCCCACAAGAGTCTTAAAGGGTCAAACTCCATATGAGAGATTGAGAGGAAGAAAACCAAACATTGGCCATATAAGAGTTTTCGGCTGTCCTGCATACGCAAAAGTCGACTCTGTTCACCTCAAGAAGCTCGACGATCGATCACATCCTCTGGTTCACCTCGGATTAGAACCAGGATCTAAAGCTTATAGGCTTTATAATCCAAGCTCGAGAAGAATAGTTGTAAGCAGAGATGTGATCTTTAATGAGAAATCGTGTTGGAATTGGAAGGGAGCCAACAACAACATGGAGATTGAACCTGGAATGTTTCGTATGTCTTGGGGAGTTACAATGGACGACGGTGATGGTCCATTCATGATAGAGAATCAACAAGAAGGTGACACTGCTAAAGAAGAAGAAACTCAGATGTTCGAGCCAGAAGCTGTTGATACGAAGCCGTAGTTTTCTTTTCTCAAGCTCTAAATTCTCCAAAATCTCTAAAACGTACTTAGACTTGAAATAATTTTAAATCAACTCGAAACACATAACAAATATTCAAAAAAGATTTACACTAAGTCAAAAAGTGGTAACAACTATGATATATCATAAATCAGAAAGATAACTAAAACATGAAAAACGTGGGTTTATAAATAAATAAAAGATGCACTGAAACGATCAGACTTTAAACTAGTTCACAAAAAATAATATAATCCGGTCACCAACCAGAATCAGTTCTTAACGTAATTGGATTCGAGAACACTAGACAGTTTCTTTCTCCCAAGGATGAAGAAGTGAGAAGAGACAAAACCTTTTAAAGTTGCTGTTGTCCATTCAATTAATTCAACCATTTGGAACTTTGGGTAAAAAATTAAAAAGGCATGTGATTTAGACATCACGATGTCTCATATTTTCGTCGAGTAGCACCGACATATAGTTTATATGATAATTAAAGAACACCATATATTTTCCATGATTATTAGCCCGTTGTTATCCTCACGACTTCTTAATGCTGAACACAGTGAAGATGTAAGATGTCTGCCCTGAAGTAGTCGCTGACGTAGTTGCTGAAGCAGACGTCGGGTTAAATGGTGAAGACCATGTGGAGTCAAGATGCTGAGCTGGAGTCGTGTAGACTTGGAGAGTAAGGGAGTATCTTGGAGATATGGAAATAGGAATAAACTTGAGGAGCAAGTTTATGACTAAAAGAAAGATGAATAAGTGCATTCCAAGAAAATGAAAATTGCACTTATTGTTATGGAAGATGTCCATACATGTTGCCTTGGAGATTAGGGTTTCGGGAACATGGAGAATAACTATAAGATAGCTATGGGGTCGTCTGTAAAGACACGTAGGTTGATCTTATAGAGAGAGAGAAGCTCTTGGAGGTGTTCTTGGGTCGTGCTGAAGCAGTGGCTAAAGTACTTGACGGAGAAGAGACATAAGCGGGTAACTTAGGAATCTTTCAGTAGCGTGTTTTAGGGTGTTAACACTAGACGTGTAAAAGCTGAATAAGCAAGTCTTGTAAAGATTGTTTAAAGGAGATTCTAATAAAGCATTGGTGTTTGCTTGTGTATTTGTCTCTTGATTTATCTTCTGCACTACCTTATTGTGTTTGCATCTTGCACTTACAAGTGGTATCAGAGCGGGGCACCTAAGTTACCGGTGTTATCCTGAAGGTGAAGATGGACACGATTATTTCTGTGCAGAAGGCGATCGTGTTGAATGCGGACCAGTATGGTCATTGGAAGGCTCGCATGAAGCAGATGATTCGAGGAATCAATGAAGATGCGTGGACAGCTGTGGAGATTGGTTGGGAGGAGCCTACCATAGTCACAGGAGGTGAGAAGAAGCCTAAACCAAAAGAAGATTGGTCAGAGGCAGAACGCAATGCATAAAAATTTAATGCAAAGGCGTTGTCGGTGATTTTTGGAGCTGTTGAAGCAGAGCAGTTTCAGCTGATTCAGGGGAGTACTTCGGCTAAAGTGGCGTGGGAGATCCTGCTGAATTCTTTTGAAGGAGATGAGAGTGTCAAGAGTACACGTCTAGATCATCTTGGGTCGCAGTTTCAGAATCTCAGGTGGTCTGATAATGATTCAGTGGCGAGCTTTAGTGCCAAACTCAGTGGTATGGCGCATGAAGCATTTGTACTTGGGAAGAAGTACAAGGAGAAGAAGCTGGTAAAGAAGTTACTACGTTGTCTTCCAACAAAGTTTGAAGCTCACAAAGTGGTCTTGCAGATGACTACAAACACGGATGAGCTCAAGTTTGACAAACTTGTGGGTATGCTAAAGGCACAAGAGATGGAGAAAGACAGTAGTTCAGTCTCTACGTCAGGTGGTGCATCAAGGAGTATAGCTCTTGCTGCTGACAAAGATGGAGATAGATCTCCGAATGTTGAAGATGCCATGGGGATGTTGGCTAGGAATCTGAGTAAGATGATGAATTCCTCTGGTGGGTGGAATCAGTATGGTCGCCAAGGAGGTGATCGTGGCAATAGCAGAAGAAGAGAACGTCTTAGATGCTATGAATGTGAAGGTGTTGGTCATATAAGGGCTGACTGTCCTGTAGCCAACGGAGAGAACTTAAGTGTTCTGAGTGTAGAGGTATTGGACACACACAGCGTGAATGTCCAAACTCAAAGAAGGAAATAAGAGTTCCACTGCAGTCGTCTGATGATTCAGAGTCTGAGGAAGATGGAAAGGTGCTGAAGAACCTTGTTGCATTTGGTGCACGCAATGAGGAATCTAGTGAATCCTCAGATTCAGATGTTGGTACAGGTGATGAGGAGTATCACATGTTATACAACAAGTGGTTGAATTTCAAGGATCAGAATCTGAGATGGGAGAATGTGGCTCAGAAGCAAACCAAGTTGCTTGAAGAAGTGCTGGAAGAACTTGCGATTGTAAAAGATAAGAATGAGTCTTTGGAGCAGGAGGTTAGAAAGTTGAGGAAAGTCCAGCATAAGGGGTTGCCACGTTTCGTGCATGGGAGCACATCAAAAAGTAGAGCCAAAGGAGCTTGTCAGGAAGTACATTGGGACGTACGACAGGGAGTAAGGCAGGAAGTTCTACAGCGCGCAGCTGTGAGTAACAAGCCGAAAGTAGTACATCAGTGCAACAACACGAAGGTCAGGCAGGAGGTTCTGAAGCATGGTTGTGCAGCTGGTACAAGGAAGGAGACTGATCGGTGCATCAGCAACTGTGTCAGGCCAAGCAAGAAGCAACATCGGATGTGCTGTTGGTTCTGTGGGAATGTTGGACACAAGAAGGTGGAGTGTTTTGCTCGTGAAAAGAGCAGAAACATGGCCAAGAAGGTGAACAAGACGTTCACTAAGCCCAGGAGGGTTGAAGAGGTGTCCTTAGCCAAGAGTGGCTTACTTGATGAGATCAAGGATGAGACATCAGAAGATGGATGCAGCTCTGTTAGGAGTGATCTTCAGGAAGATCAAGAAGCATCAAGCGTGGAGTCAGGACACGGAGTTGTCTGTGACACAAAGGGGAAGGAGATTGAAGTGCGTCAGGAAGTGGTGCGAGATGATCTTCAGGGGTGTTAAATCACTCCAAGACAATAGCAACGAGTGCAGAGGGCACTCGGTGCGGATGGGGAAGGGCTCATGGTCAAGGAGACGACACCTGAAGGTAGCTAGGTCCTTAACAGAAGTGGGTCGAGAGGTAGCTCGACAGGTGCGTCAAATCGTGATGCAGTACTTGTTATTCCGCTGCAACAGGGGCTGTGTCATGATTATACATGAAGAAACAGACGGTAGGTCTGTAAAGCTTGACATATAAGCATCTGTTTTAGCTTAGTATGTGATCAAGCAGGGGGATAATGGTGATATTCTGGTACAAAGGATGCATATCTCATGGGGGAGAAAAGCATGGTGTGGTGCACATCTCGTGGGGGAGAAAAGCACATTTGGTTTGAAAGTTTCTAGGTAAGGAACGTGGTTGCTGAACCAGAAGAGTGTTGTGCTTGATCGGCACACAAAGCTAAAAGGGGGAGATTGAAGATGTAAGATGTCTGCCCTGAAGTAGTCGCTGATGTAGTTGCTGAAGCAGACGTCGGGTTAAGTGGTGAAGACCATGTGGAGTAAAGATGCTGAGCTGGAGTCGTGTAGACTTGGAGAGCAAGGGAGTATCTTGAAGATATGGAAAGAGGAATAAACTTGAGGAGCAAGTTTATGACTTAAAGAAAGAGGAATAAGTGCATTCCAAGAAAAGGAAAGTTGCACTTATTGTTATGGAAAATGTCCATACATGTTGCCTTGGAGACTAGGGTTTCGGGAACATGGAGAATAACTATAAGATGGCTATGGGGTCGTCTGTAAAGAGACAGAGACACGGAGGCTGATCTTAAAGAGAGAGAGAGAAGCTCTTGGAGGTGTTCTTGGGTCGTGCTGAAGCAGTGGTCGAAGTACTTGACGGAGAAGATACATAAGCGGGTAGCTTAGGAATCTTTCAGTAGCGTGTGTTTGGGTGTTAACACTAGACGTGTAAAAGCTGAATAAGCAAGTCTTGTAAAGATTGTTTAAAGGAGATTCTAATAAAAGCTTTGGTGTTTCCTTGTGTATTTGTCTCTTGATTTATCTTCTGCACTACCTTATTGTGTTTGCATCTTGCACTTACACACAGTTCTAAATGATAAGTCAGAGTTGTAAATATTTAACAAACCTAGTTTATTTTATAACCTTTCTCTTAATAAATAGGGATGTTTTCTGAATAATATAAACTTCAGAAGGTCACTCAGGAAAATGGAGGAAAAGATAGCTATGTTGATGTCACTGATCCTTGTCGTACTGATTTCAAATTTTACCCTCAATATGGTGGCTGCAGAGAGCTACTGCCACGGGCAATGCCGGGTATTAGTGAACGCGTGCAAGAGGCTGATATTGAGGCAGTCTCCAACAGCGGAATGTTGTCTTAGAATAAGGAGGACTCCTATGTGGTGCATTTGTTCTATTATAACCCCACAGCTTGCGGCTCTCGTCAATGCCAATGATGTCAGCGACGCTGTTGGGGTCATCTGTCAATGCGGTCGACCAGTAGCCTGCAGTACCAAATGTGGAAGTAAGTGTGTATATCATCAATCACAACTAGTAATCTGAACTCTGAATCATTACAAATATACCGCAAATGCACCGATTTCTAACTGATGTACCAGTCGTACAAACCGCTTAATAATGCTAGAAACCGCAACCATCCACATCCACAAATTTCCACAACCGCGTTGTTTCAACCGGTCAGACCCTTAATCTATATACTCTAAACGTGTTAAGAGACTTTTAAAAGTGTTATTTAGCACCAAAAAAAGTGTTAAACACCAACGTGGACTATTACTTTTTTAACACAAAACTTGGACTATTACTTATAAGGAAAAAATGAAATTGGATTTTTTAAGTTGAATAGAAATATTTATTTATTGATAATCTATAATCTTTCGAAAACAAGAAATGATAAACGATTTAGAAGGATAAAAAAAAGAGAAAATTACTAGAATGTATAAGAAAAGTTGGTTTATTACTAAAGTGTTAAACATCTTTTAAAAATTAATAGAATGTTTAGACATCCATAGTAAATGACTGTAAGGGCCTTCGGTTAGTTTTTTTTAATTGAAATTATTTTTAAACATTAAATCCACATCATTAATTGAAATTACACATCAGCACAATAGAAACCAAACCGTCTCTTCTCCATCTAACTACATCGAACTTTAAAAAAAAAAACTAACTAAGAACATTGTCTTTGTCGTCACGAAGAAGGAACCGTCGAAGAAGGAACCACAAGATACTCATCGACATTGTCTGTGTTTACTTCCTCTTCGTCGAACTAACTCTCTGTCGTGATACTCTGTTTTCTCCGTTATCGTCGTGCCCGAAATCGGAAGTCTTCAATCGTTTGTTCGCAATCGTCTTTTCTGCCGTCTTCGCCGCATTCTTATCTGCGAGTTCTTCTTTTCTGGTAGGATATCCTGACGTTATATATTGTGTTTTGGTTGAGTTTGTGGGTCAGTTATGTATTATATTTCATCTGATTTATATTTTGTTGCGACTGAGATATGGTTATGTTGCGGCTGTGATATGGTTTTGTTGAGGGTTTTGTTGCGTCTGAGTTAGGGTTTTGTTGCGACTGAGTTAGGGTTATGTTATGGCTGACTTATCACTGTGTCGTGAATAAGTTAATGTTAAGATGGCTGAGTTACTTTTATGTTGTGGATGAGTTACTTTTATGTTTTGGCTGAGTTACTATTTAGTTGTGACTGGGTTATTCAAACATTTTGTGGCTGAGTTATCACTGTGTCGTGAATAAGTTAATGTTATGTTGTGGCTGAGTTATTGTTATAGTACGGATGTGTTATTGTTTTCTTGTGGCTGATTTATTGTTGGGTTATATGATCAGATGGATGCTGCTGAAGTTAAATAACGGGATTACCCTCCAAGACTTTACCGTGAAGGGTCTTCTAACCTTGAAGGTAAAGATATTAATCACAATTTCCGTCCAGGACATTTCCCCCACGTTAGAGAAAGAATAGGACTTGATGTGTGGGAAGAACTGGTGAACTCTCCCATTGGAGTAGTTGCTAGGCTAGCTGGACGCGAAAGCATGTGGTCTGGTAGGACCGTGCACTATCTACTGTGTAGACAGCTGCGAGTTCTAAAGAAGGAGATATGGTGTCTCGTGGCTGATGAGGCTATTAGGTTTAGCTTGCTCGAGTTTGGTGAGATCACTGGGCTAAACACAGGTCCATTGCCAACAGAAAAATTTGATCCTGATCAATACAACGAGTTTTGGGGGGAGTTAAAGGTGCCGCTTGGGATGGGACCCAAGTTAAATGAACTGAAGGCAGCATTGGAGTTCTGTTTGCTTTGGAGTTTTGAAAAGCGTAAGTGGTTGGGGCTGCTACTTCTTCAAGCCATGGGAGTCTATTGTTTGCATCACAATTCAAGGATACCCTTTCAAAGTGCAATAAGGGTATTCGACGATGAAGCCATGAGGTCGTATCCATGGGGTCGGACTGCATACAAAGTTTTAATTGACTCTATTAAAACGTTGGCTCCAGAAGGAGGTTCTTACACAATAAGTGGCATGAAGGACGCGTTATTGATTTGGGCGTATGAATCCGTCGCCTGCTTCGGTGAGAGTTTTGGGAGCGTGATCAATAACTAAAACGTTCCGCATTTGCGATGGGGTGGAAAGCGTACACGAGCAAGTTTTGATAAATTGTTGTCTGCCGAAATCAAAGAGCATGGTGAGGTAAGATTTGGTGGCTGAGTTATGAGTTACTTATTGGCTGAGTTATTATATTTGATGGCTGAGTTATTGTTACTTAATGGTTGAGTTATTATATTTGATGGCTGACTTATTATATTTGATGGCTGAGTTATGAGTTACTTAATGGCTGAGTTATGTGTTATTTGGTGGCTGAATTATTTTAGTTGATGGCTGAGTTTTGTGTTAGTTTGGAGGCTGAGTTTTGTTATAACCTGGTGTTGCAGGTGCGTGTGAGGAGAATGGTTTTGAAGGACTCAATTGAAGTGATGTTTCCTAGTTGGCCGGGTGAAGCTGACGACCCTGAACTCGTTAGCTTGATAACAGACATTCATGCAGGTAGATTTGTGAAAGGTTTTTGGGAAGTGCAGGGGAATGCAAAGGGGAAGGGGAATGAGAAGAAGAAGAAAATAAAGGGTGGAGTTTCGTCAGAAGTTGAGCCACCCACTAAGAAACAGAAGAAAGTTAAGACACATAATGAGTCTGAAGCTGCTGCAGCGGGAAAGGGTTCTAGCGAGAAGGAAGGTAGCAAAGAGGAAGAAGAAAATAAAGGGTGGAGTTTCGTCAGAAGTTGAGCCACCCACTAAGAAACAGAAGAAAGTTAAGACACATAATGAGTCTGAAGCTGCTGCAGCGGGAAAGGGTTCTAGCGAGAAGTAATGTAGCAAAGATTTGGAGTTGGAGAACAAAGCGACTCTGACGACCATTGTGAGTACTATGGATAATATTTCCAGAAAATTTGATCAGATTGACTCACGGTTGGAAGCTTATGAGTTAGACCGGAACAGACAATTGATGGACCCAAAAGACCATTGATGACAAGGTGAAAGCTTTACTAGAGGAGCGTCTGAAAGATCTGAGGGTTGGGAAAATTCCCGAAAACAATGATAACCCCTCTCCACCATTACCGGTGGTTCAAACGCAGAAGAAGTCTGTCAGTATTCCAGCGTTAGCTGCGACTCCTGGTAAGGTTTTTGGACCGAAGAAGAATTTGGCCAAGGAGCTTGATAAGGAATCAGGGGTGAGAAGGACTTTGGATGAGGAGTTTGGTAGTGTCACTAAAGCTACTGATCTTGATAGTCAACCTCTTGATTTCGTAGTAATTTCTCCTGCAAAGGCTACTAAGGATGATAAGGATGCTAAGGTTCCAGCCTATGGACGCGGCTGCAGGATGTTTAAGAGAAGTTAGCTAGACAGTTTTTGGGAAATATCAGCTGTGATAACTGCTTCTTCAAGCCTTTGATATTTATTGTTTAGGGTGGTGTATTCAACCGAGAGTTTTAGGTGATTTGTATAGATGCTGAGGCTAAGAAAAAAAGATCCTGAAGCTAAGAAAAAAGAGGCTGAGGGTAAGAAGAAAAAACAGGCTGAGGGTAAGAAGAGACAAGAGGCTGAGGGTAAGAAAAAAGAGGCTGAAGCTAAGAAAAAAGAGGCTGAGGGTAAGAAGAAAAAAGAGGCTGAGGGTAAGAAAAAAGAGGCTGAGTTAAAGAAGAAACAAGAGGCTGAGCTAAAGAAGCGAAAAGAGGCTGAGTCAAAGAACAAAGAGGTGACTCCATCTGGAGAGGATAGTGTATTTGCTGATGTGACTGACGAAGTTGTTGGGGTGGAGAGAACGAATTCGCGCCGTAGTCTGACGTCGAGGGATCTGAACTGGTTAGATCTGCCATAATTAAGGAATATCAAGAGAAAAGTGTTCAGTTAACTCCAAAAGGGTTTTCAAAGGCGGCAGTTTCTTCACCAGCAGTTTTTCCGTACGTAGGAGAGAATGGAACGACGTGCATGAGGAAAAATGTTACTCCTTCATCAGTAATATATGACCCTCTAGCACCTGTTGGTCCGGTGCTACTCGAAAAACTGATGCAACACATTAAGGGAAGTCCACCCAAACCACCAGCACTAGCAGATAAACCAGCAGTCCTCTCCACTGATCATGAGGGTGATTTCTACAGCATCCTCATCCATGAAAGACCGTGGCCGGAAAAGGAATATGGATGGGTGTTTGATAATGTAAGTCTTTAGTGCAGCTGAGTTATATATTAATTTTATTATATTTCGGCTGAGTTATATATTTGATTACGGCTGACTT
>NC_027756.1:26314147-26318963 GCF_000695525.1 Brassica oleracea var. oleracea
ATTACGGCTGACTTACATATTCTTTTGTTATATCACGGCTGACTTGTTAATATTATTTGTGTAGCATGTCGCTGCGTATATGATCGTCCTCATTAAAAGGTCTATGCAAAATCCAACTCCATTCTGGACCAAGCGGATTGCCTTCATTGACGTTTGGTGGCAAAGTTTTTTGATTCACGATTTCACTCCATTCAAAATAAAACCTAGTATGTTCATCTTCAAAAGCAATGGTTATGAAGATATGTTAAAGGGTAAGCTTCCCGAACACTGTCCAACAAACTTGAAGTGGTATGAAGATGTGGATCACTTGCACGGATGCTTCAGACCGGCGGAAATCACTGGGTTGCGTATCATGTGGATCTGAAGAAGGAGAAGATTGATTACTACGATCCAATATTTGGAGAGGCAACACCCGAAAGTGAGCAGAGAATTCTAAATTCATTTAAACCGCTTACGCACATGATTCCGTATATGTTGAGTGATCATATTCCTACCAATATCCGAGCCCCTAGTAAGAAGAAGTTCTCATTCAGAAGGAGCAAAAGATACACTCCATAAAACACCCAGATTGGCGATTGTGGGGTGTATTGGTTGAAGTTTGTAGAGTGTCTAGCGCTTGGTGTAACGTTTGATGGGATAAACGATAACAATATTAAGGTTTACTAATGAATATAGTAGCAGAGATCCTCGATGAAGGAGGAAATACTGTGATGAGCAGTTTGTTGGCTAATTGAACCTGTGTTTGTTATTTTGTACTTGACTTATGTTGTTCTTTTGTACTTGACTTATGTTATTTTGTACTTTATTAAGTATTTGACTCAGTCTTATCGTTTTTATAACCCAGCCGTGTCGTATATGTGTAACTCAGCATTACCCCAAACATACCTTAGAATCGTAAAATGTTTATATAACTCAGTCGTATCGATTAGTATAAGTCAGCTGTTATGATATTATAACTCAGCCATACCTCAAACATACCCTAGAATCAAAAAAATTAAATGTTTATACTTTAAAATGTTAAATTGAAACTCCAATTATAAATTTGAACTGAATATATAATCAACTGAATGTGTCTTCTTTATTGAATTTACGAGTTTAGAATCAATCATGATCTTGACGTATATGTTATCTTACAATTACTCATAAACTTAACTAATATATATAAGGTGTGAGCATAATTCAAAACTCATAAACTATTATTGTGCTATTTATTATCAATTTTTGTTTTTATAATATTTCTTGCACCATAAATCCAAATTCCAAACCTAAAAACCCAAAAAGGCAAACCTAAACCCTAAATAAGCAACCCTAAACCCTAAACCCCATTTTCTAAGTCAGCCGTAAATGTTAAAGTAACTCAACCGTAAAGTGTAACTTAATCTTGACGTTTGGTGGGAAAAAGATAACTGATTCTTGAGAAATTTTAACTCGAGACGTTTGACGTTCTATACCTCTCTATATATTGTCTCCTCTCTTACACCTTTCTCTCTCTAGAAAAAACCTAAACAATATCTCTCTATCCCCATCAAAAGTTATGCTGATTGTTCCTGGTTATTCAACGATGTTAGAGAACAGTGTCAATGCGATACTAAGCTCTGCAAATCGTGAAAACCACCCTCTTCTATACCCTGGTTTGGGAGAATTGCTTGACACAACCAGTACAATCTGGTTCAAATTTTTAAGTGATTTCTCCCTCGTCATCCCGTCGATTCT
Source organism: Brassica oleracea var. oleracea (assembly GCF_000695525.1). Lineage (NCBI taxonomy): Eukaryota > Viridiplantae > Streptophyta > Magnoliopsida > Brassicales > Brassicaceae > Brassica > Brassica oleracea. The sequence goes on from NC_027756.1 coordinate 26,315,861, forward strand.
TGCAGAAAGATGGGTTCATGATTGGCCGACATACCGCGCCATTCCCGATCATTTTAAGTAACGTTGGCTTCTTCAACTCGCTGTAAGAACAGTTTGTCCACTTAAAATGGCAGCATAGCGTCCCTGAGTTATTTTTATTTTGTGTTCTCAACAGTTTTGTAATCTTTTTTGTTGTAGCGCAAAAACACTTGGGATCGAAGGCATAATTTGACACTTTGGACACACTTTAATCTTGTGGCCATAACGCTATTTCGTTGCCAGATGCGCCATTTGAAGAGAACTTGGGCAAACGGAGGCGACAAGCCTCCGTGGATGTTAACAAGAGTTTGGTGTGATTTCGTCCACATGTTTGAAGAGTTTGGTCCTCACAATTTTGGTTTCTGAAAGTGATGCCTTGTCTGAATTTTGAATCTGATAATTTCGGTTCCTGAATGTAAACATGTCGAATTCAAATTTCTTTTATATTAAGTACTATAGCTCAGCCATAATGTGAATATAATTCAGCCGTATCTGTTAAAATAACTCAGCCAGAACGTATAACGTAACTCAGTTGTGAATGTTAATTAAACATAAACCCATCCATAAGAGACCGAAACTCAGCCGTTATTAAACTAATGATAATTCAGCCATAGTAAAACATAGCAAAAACCCAGCTGTGAATGTTAATATAATACATATCTAATGGGACGTTTCCGCTTGCTTGATTGGACTGAGTTGTCGATTAATTATGGCGCGTGTGGAAAATTCGGCTCAAACATAATATTGAGGCTAATTATTAAGAGTTTGAAATACACAGCTGCCACGCATGTGTCGAGGGATTTACAATATCGAGACATTTAAATATTATTATATTAAATAAAAAGGAAATAAGTAAACGACGCCGTTTCATCATGTCGTCTTCTTACTCACCCTAATTCCATTTAATTCCATTTTGTTTCTGAAATTGTTTTGAGATTCAAAATGTCTTCTTCATCCTGCGTTTCAGGAAATTCTTACAGACGACGTTTGAACACGAAAAGAGGAACGCCGAAACAATGTTGGTGTGGTGAACCCTGTTACATTTCTACATCTGGAACCGCTACAAGTCCAGGAAGATTGTATTGTTGCTGCGGAAAAGGATATAATAAGGTTTGTTTTGGTTCTTATTTCGCATGTATAGTAACGTAATACTTAGAGCTGGTTATATTGTGAAAACAGAGACATTTATTCAAATGGGCGGATGAGTGTTTGGTTGAAGAGGTTGAGGATATAAAGTCACTGATAAGTGGCATGAACAAAGACATCTCGGAATTCAGACTTAACGTTGATCGGTTGGAGAAAGAGATTGAAGTAATGAAGACGGCGTCTGAGGGAAAAGGAGAAGAATGTATGAGTCAGGGTCGGTGTTTGATGAATGTGGTTGTTTGTGGGGTTGGAATGTCGTTACATTGCTACTACTACTTCTTTGTTTAGTAATGTTTTGTACATATAAGTCAGCCTATGTTTTATGTAACTCAGACATAACGTATTACAGTAACTCAGCCGTCAAGTAATCTGAACGTTTCCGAAACTCAGCCATAATAAAACATAGCCAAAACTCATCCAAAACGTATAAGGTAACTCAGTCACAACTTTAAGCTAACTCAGTCACAACTTTAAGCTAACTCAGCCAAAACGTAAAAGGTAATTCAGTCACAACTTTAAGCTAACTCAACTTTAAACGTAGAAAAACTGTACACCCTTCATATAAAGTGTGCTTGGATTTCTCTCCGCGTAGCAAGTTTTCAACAACTCAGTAGGCATATTGAGTCCATAGGGAACGGATAATACATCGTAAAAATGGCATACACTACGCCGATCTGCACGATAATATCTCAGACTTAATTAAATGATAACTCAGATATAATTAAATGATAACTCAGACATAATTAAATGATTACTCAGCCATAATTAAACGAAAACTCAGCCGTAACCATTAACATAAACCTGTACATAAATATGTTGTTCTGCATACATAATGGCATAGCAAAGAACATAAACCCATACATAAAACTCAGCCTCAATTCATTCAATCTGTAGTCATCGAGTACAGACTTTGCGAATTCTTCATGTTTTGTTTTCTCATCTAAATGAAGAACTCTACACCCTCTATTGTCGGCGTTGAATACATATCTGTTTTTCTTAATCCAGTAACCAGAAAACAATAATTACTGGATCCATTAGATCTCTGAGAAAGATGAAGAATAAGATGAAGAAGATAGATAGATAAAAACGATGAATAAAAAGATGAACACACACAAACCTAGTTGTAAAGTAGTTCATTAGCAGTGACATTGCAAATCCGAGTTGATGACATGGTGAATGACATGGAAAATCAGTTAATCAGCCAACAAACGAATATATAACTCAGCCTACGTAAATCAGCCCTCATGTACAATGTAAGTCAGCTGAACCGTGGATACTAGTTCAGTAATTAATCTTTTGATCCGAAATCAGCCGTAATTAGGATGAAAAACCATAAATCAGCCGTATCGTCACATAAATCAGCCGTCAAACAAATGCTTGTGGGAACCGAAATTCGCACTGTCGATTTACGTTTAAATTAGGAAACTAGGAAAACCTAATTTCCCAGAGGTCCCGGATCTCTGCGAGAGCCAACGGCAAGTGACAAAATATATGCGGAAATCATGAAAAGATAACTAGTTCTAGCGGCCTAAAAGCTCAAACCAAGTTGACTAGCAGCTCGATAACAAAAGACGAAGAAAATACAGAAAAGGTTTTTAATTGATTTCGGACTGAACCTTATGAAAGGCTGCCTACATACCCCTTTCGAGGATCAAGCCGAACATAGTTCAAGAGTGAACGATCAAGCCGAACGTAGTTCAAGAGTGAACCAAGAGATCGAACTGCTTGTGCGCGTTTGTCTGGTAATCGGGTGCCAGTCATAGAAATATAACATGTCGAGAATAATGCCTCAAAGTTTCTAAGTGCCGAGAGTTCTGAGTCTAAAAAGTTCTCTCCCATGCCTCTCGCCTAGGACTCCTTATATACTGGCTCCTAGGTCAGTTTACGCTTTTCCTCTTCTTCCCTTAAGCCGTCATAGCATAAAAATGGAGATATTCCA
>NC_027756.1:26319068-26319278 GCF_000695525.1 Brassica oleracea var. oleracea
TACGTCCCACGGTTTACGGGCTGCTGGTTAAGAAATCGTAAGGTGGACTTCGAGTCATGTCTTAGGTCCCTTTGGGCTGTCTTTCGACTTGAAGCGTTTATTACGACTTATTTCGATAAAAACAAACTTTCCGCGGTTTTTATCGTAAAGTTTGATTGATGACTTCGAATGGCGGAAAACATGAAATGGGTTCGCTACGGTCTTCGGGAG
>NC_027756.1:26319325-26319858 GCF_000695525.1 Brassica oleracea var. oleracea
CGTTTCGGAAGAGCTCGGCGTTTCGGAAGAGCTCGGTCGCTACGTAGCGACCGAGCAGGACGGATGCACGGTCGCTACGTACCGACCGAGCGAGTCGGACGCTCGGTCCCTACGTAGCGACCGAACTTGGCTTGAGCGCTACGTAGCGACCGAGCGGGACGGACGCTCGGTCGCTACGTAGCGACCGTGCGACCTTTTTTGGGCTTTTCTCCGATGTCTCGTGTTTCTTCTGCATGGCTCTTCATAAGAATATATCTTTTCCGAAGATTTATTTTTCGTGAAAACGTTCATGCCGATTTTTACGGACTTTCAGACATTGATTCCGTCGTGACCGATTTTGACCCCAACAGTTAGCCCCCCAGCTCGTTAGAACCAAGAGCTTCTAGCGTGAGGTTCTAGCGAGTGGCTTGGCAAGTTAGGTGTGTTAGGCGGAATTTATGGTCGAAAAGGTCAGTGGTAAGTGGTCTTCTCGCTCTTCTAAAAGTAGAACTCGATAAGATTGGGGCTGCGCCTTATGACGGCTGCCTACGTAC
>NC_027756.1:26320887-26321475 GCF_000695525.1 Brassica oleracea var. oleracea
TTTGAGGATGTTCCGTATAGCTATAGGAGCTCTGTTACGAGTTTTCCTTACATGCCGCATTTTACGAGTAAAACACAGCGGGCTTAAAGTGAATCGTAGTATATGGAACTTTGTCGATTTTTGACAAGTGGAATCTTTCCGTTAATTGTTTGGTTGTTAGGACTAAGTTTTATTATGACGAATCTACCGTATGATTCCCGTTTTTGGGTGGTACGATAATTGTTTGTGTAATCGTTACTTGGCGTTTCAAGAAAAACTTCTGGATTACCGTTTAGCCGTCAAGTTATTGGAGCGGTGGTCGCTCAATTGTTTTGGCTTTGCATGAAGGCTGTGCTCAGCTTTATAGCCAAGGACGTTGTTGCCAAAGGATTAGACCATGACACTTTCGTGCTGTCAATAAGGTCAAGTCGGTTAGAATCGTCCTTAAAAGGGGTGCTGTAACCTAGTTCTGCTTCGAAGGAAAGGCGTAATTGGGCGAGTGACGAATGGCGTTTATCGAGATTGATAGTCCGAGTATGCCCATGGGGGTAGAAAATGTTTTTCCACTTTAGGGTTAATTTATACGATGAAAGTTTCGTATAATGTTTC
>NC_027756.1:26321675-26322155 GCF_000695525.1 Brassica oleracea var. oleracea
AGTTGTCCAATGTCGGATCGTACAGCTTGGTTTTTTGCTATAAGGAAAGTACTTGTTACGTTTACTTTCGAAAGTTATTTCGTATGACATGATCTGATTATACGAAAGATTTTTTTGCGTAAGTAACGGGCGACCGGTTTTTACGAATTTATTAAATTGACGCGACATATGGAGATGTCAAAATAACGATGTTTCCGCAGATTTTTGGTGAAAGTTTCTCTGAGTCGCTCATGGAATTTTACCAAAGGTTATTTCAACGAGATCTAGTCGCGAAACATTTTTGCAGGTTTCTTGAATGAATCAGTTAAACAGCGATTGATTTAGTCGACGAGCGGGGAGGACATGTTCTCTTTGTCGTATTTTCTGTTACTTTTGTTCTTGATTTTGCTTTGTCGTAAATGTTTTTGATGTTTTTCCGTGAGTCGGTTGGTTCAACGGAAAATGTGAGTGATGCTTTGATGCCTGAAGATTTCTCGTATA
>NC_027756.1:26322938-26324503 GCF_000695525.1 Brassica oleracea var. oleracea
TTCTCGTATAATGATTCTTATACGAAACTCGTTTTACCAAATCGGAAAATATCTTTATGACTTCAGCAAATCATCGACTTTCATTCTGAAGTTTGGCAGAGGTTTTCTAAACGAATTATTGCGATGATAGATGCTGTATAGTCTTTTAGAATTTTTCCAACATGGTTTGGATCAGTTCCTAGCGTTTAGACGGATCTCAGATTGTCATTTGCTTTTAGGATGATCTTGACGAGACATCACATTGTATGAATATTTTTCCGCATATTTCTACGAGAGTTTGCTTTGTCGAAAGCGTTTTCTTGTCGAAAGCGTTTTCTTGATCTTGACGAGACATCGCATTGTTTGAATATGTTTTTGAAGTATGGGAGTATACGAGTATAGTGTACGCACCTACTCCGTCCCTTTTTTCTCGAGGAATAGAATGATCGACAGTCAGAGTCGGTTTGAAGACGACGCTTGGACTGTGATTTGGTTGTTTCCAGGTTGAAGACTTGGAATATGTCGGTTCCGAGAGAATTGCCAGAAACAAATCGGTTTTAAGACGACGTTCATGTCTCTAGTTTTTTCTCTCCTTAGGAAGCGAGCTTGATATGCGTGGCGATCGTTTCTCGATTTTCGGAGAGTTTATATTGGTTTGCAAGATCTGGACGAGCAGTTATGAGACAATATATCGAGACAGGAAAAATCACCTAAGACTTAGTTCGCTAGACTATCCACCTAGGTTTTACGTTCCCTAAAGTTCTATGGCAGTCTCAAAGGCGCAAATACCTTAGTTCTCTCGAAGATGCAGTTTTGTCTCTTCTAAGTTTTGCTTGCTCATTTCCCCTTCCTCTTCTTGTGTATGTTCGCCTTTTTCGATATTGGTGTTTATCCTTTGAAACTTGACATTTATCTTCCGAACTTGACTGATAAGAAGTCAATAAAAAGGTTCAACGTAATCGTATAGTTGAGGTGGCTAAGGTGTTAAGTTAATCGTTGCCGTATTATACGATTAATCTGAATCCACGTGAGAAAACAAGTCTTTGCAGGTTTTTTTTTTATCGTAAAGTTTCAATGGTAACTCCAATCGAGACGAAACAAGAGACGTTTTGATCGAGATTTGAAGGAGAACACAAAGATGGAGGTAAGGGCGAGTGGGAGCAAGCGAAGGAGTTTAGACGAGTCTTACTCGTAAAATCTCAACGGAAACTCCGATTGAGATGAAACGAAAAGCGTTTCGATCGGGATTCAAAAGAGAACACAAAGGAGGAGCTTTAGGAGGAGCTTTTTAAGGCCCGACAGGTCGCTATGTAGCGAGTTGGAGGTCTGACAGGTCGCTATGTAGCGAGCTGGAGGTCTGACTGGTCGCTATGTAGCGAGTAGAAGTAAGCCAAGAAGAGTCCTACTTGTTTTAGTTCGGTAATGAACCCAACTTACGGGGTTTGATAAGATTTATCATTTCCCTTTATGTTTAGAAAGAGAAATCGCGAGCTCGTTTCATTGCACTTCCTGTGGCGAAAAGTCGCTGCAACGTTTTCTATTTTCTCAAGAACTGTGGCGTTTGCATAGGCGTTGGCCATAGGCGC
>NC_027756.1:26324596-26348454 GCF_000695525.1 Brassica oleracea var. oleracea
GGCAATGAGTTAGAGTAATCCGTACCTCCCCTCCTTCTAGCGCCAAACTGTGGGAACCAAAATTCACACTGTCGATTTACGTTTAAATTAAGAAACTAGGAAAACTCAAATTTCCCAGAGGTCCCGGATCTCTGCGAGAGCCAACGGCAAGTGATAAAATATATGCGGAAATCATGAAAAGATTACTAGTTCTAGCGGCCTAAAAGATCAAACCTAGTTGACTCGCAGCTCGATAACAAAAGACGAAGAAAATACAGAAAAGGTTTTTGATTGATTTCGGACTGAACCTTATGAAAGGCTGCCTACGTACCCCTTTCGAGGATCAAGCCGAACGTAGTTCAAGAGTGAACCAAGAGATCGAACTACTTGTGCACGTTCGTCTGGTAATCGGGTGCCAGTCATGGAAACAGAGCATGTCGAGTATAATGCCTCAGAGTTTATAAGTGCCGAGAGTTCTCTGTCTCAAAAATTCTCCCCCGTGCCTCTCGCCTAGGACTCCTTATATACTCGCTCCTAGGTCGGTTTACGCTTTTTCCTCTTATATTCCATTTTTCCCGATCTTTGTAATTATCTTCAAAATTTTGTATTTATCTGCGGAAACTTGACATTTATCTTTCCTTGCGAACCAAGCGTAAACCGTCTCGCGGTTTACGGGCTGCTGGTTAAGAAATCGTAAGGTGGGCTTCGAGTCAAGTCTTAGGTCCCTTTGGGTCGTCTTTCGACTTGAAGCGTTTATTACGATTTCTTTTGATAAAACAAACTTTCCGCGGTTTTTATCGTAAAGTTTGATTGATGACTTCGAATGGCGGAAAACATGAAATGGGTTCGCTACGGTCTTCGGGAGACAGCATCGAAGGGTAGACGAGAATTCATGGATTCGTGTCATATCGGCGTTTTGGAAGAGCTTGGTCGCTACGTAGCGACCGAGCGGAATGCACGCTCGTTCGCTACATAGCGACCAAGCGAGACGGACGCTCGGTCACTACGTAGCGACCGAGTAGCGACCGTGCGACCTTTTTTGGGCTTTTCTCCGATGTCTCGTGTTTCTTCCGCAGGGCTCTTCGTAAGAATAAATCTTTTTCGAAGATTTATTTTTCGTGAAAACGTTCATGCCGATTTTTACGGATTTTCAGACATTAATTCCGTCGTGACCGATTTTGACCCCAACAATGCTATTCTAGTAATTAATCTTTCGCTAATAAGTCAGCCGTAAAGAAGCTGAGTTTAATGTTAATCCATCCTATTACGGCTGATTAAATATAAACTAAGACGTAACAACATCCCATTAGTCAGCCGTAAAATAAATAACTCAGCCAGTCGATATTCATTAACTCAGCCGCGGAAACATAACTCAGCCGTGTCTTAACTACAACTCAGCCGAATATTCCAGCAATCAAACTGCCGATGTATAAGTCAGCCGTAACTTGTGTCTATAAGTCAGCCGTTATCCCATAAATCAGCCACATTTCTGTAAATTAGCCGTACCAGGCGTCTGACTTATGTTCTTAAATCATCATTTTCCTCTTAAGTCAGCCGTGTTTATTAATTCAGCCGACACGTAGCAATAAATCAGCCGTAACAACTTATGTAGTGATTTACGGCTGACTTAATGAAAACTCGGAACCGAATTCTTACGTGGCGCCGGGTTTTTGCTTACGGGGCAGCGAAAAGTAATGACATTCTTGTAAATACGTTTTTTCTGATAACGTAAAAAAAGAGCAGGCTTGGTATTTAAAAAATGCCAGTAATAAAAAAAAGATCTGTATGGTTCTAGTCAATTGTCCTAAAATATTGTATATTTGCGTAAACTTCCCTAAAAAAAAAACTCATTTAAAGTTGATTAGGAATGTGGATAAAATGTCACACGCTTGATTTTCAGCGAATGCAATTACCCCGCAGAGGAACCACCACATCATAATACAATATCTACGTAAGCATATATATATATATATTATAACCTTTTAGAATATATGTATATTCGATTGCTCTTGGACATTGAACACATAATATTTTGGTTGTGGATGGGTTTGAAAAGATTCATTGGATAAAACCCAGATTTTAGGCATACTGAATCAAAGACTGAAAAGATTCATTGGGTAAATCCCAGATTTTAGGCATAAGGAATCAAAGACGATGACTATCTTCTCTTCATAAAGACGGAGGAACTTTTATGGACAATGGAAAGCATGTTACACTACTCAACATTTTAGTACATTGGAACAGATTGCAAAGACCTTGTATCAATGATCAAACATCCAAGATCATGGTCAAGCCTCTCCACTGAACATAAGAAATCAAGAGTCCTAAAAAGAAGATTCCAGGATTTCACAATAGATTGTTTTCTTGGAGCACAAACCAAATCAATAGATTCATTAGCTTAGATTGCAGGGACTTTTTATAATAATTTGTATTTTGTTGGTCATTATGTTTTTTATCTGGTTTCACAGACCACCTATTAGTTTGAGTAAAAGAATTGACTTATAATGTAAAAAAAAAAAACGGTTTAGATCCTTCCACTGGATTCTTACTTCTTACTATTGGCTCAAAACAATCGGTTAAGCATGGAGGCCTCCACCATGATAAAAATTTCGCGAGAAAGCCATAGAGGGAAACATCTAATAGTGATACACAATATGCTTCCACATCTTTGTTCCCTTTTTTTAAGAATTTGGCGGATAGTTTTGGTTTAAAACGCCGAGTTGAATAATGAAAAATTTAGAAAATATATCTTGGGAATTAAATGGATCTACTACATGTTAAAACAATTTAACTTTTTTTTTACAAATGCTATTCTATTATTCAATTTATAAGTGATTTGGAAAAATAGACTGGGACAGAACAACCAACAAAAAAACAAATTCTTATAAAAAGATCATGCACTTCTATCTAATGAATATGTGATGGTGCTTTGTGCACAATTCTGGTAATTGATCATGAAGTCTTGAAACCTTCTTTTTAACAACTACCAGCTCCTTTAACTTAGTTGAGAAACTTGGTCATGCTCCTGAGTTTTTTATCATCGGAATTAAGCTTTTGCAATCCATTTCAAAATGCTGACAAGTTGAGTAGTGTACATACTTTTCATTTCCCATAAGAGTCGGATGATAATCTCCTACTGTGATTCTTTGTACCCATGAGCTGGATCTAACGCAATGTGTCTTTCCAGACTAAACCATATCCACCAAACATTGTCTCTCTATCCACCATACATATGTTTTGTAATCATACGACTTTGTGCAATTAATGGACTGGATCGTGGTTCATCTTCCACAATAACTCTAGGTCATCAATGTTATTTTCCGCCAGAATAGATAGTCCAAACTGGTGTAGACACTGGAATTCGTAAAAATAATGGGGTTGGATGGTGTTGAAGATAAGGCCCATATCTGAAGAGCAGGTGGACACTCAAAGATATCATGATTTATAAATTCAGCATTTTTCCCGCATCTAGACATTGATTATCACATTTCATTTGACTAAATGTTAGATTTCTTTTAACCACTATATGTCATGTCATAATATGCCATACAAAGTGACTTATCTTCTGAGGAGCATTAATTTTCCAAACAAAGGTGTGAAGCTGAGTCGTATCGGACTCCGAATAAAAGACCTCAGTATAATCCTTTAAGATATTCCTAGTCACTCCATATCCAGATTTAACTGTGTACTAACCATTTTTGTATAACTTCAAGAAATAGTCTTATTGTCCAGATTTGCTCACAACCAATATATGTATCAATTACACACTCGCTAGAACCATCAAGGTCTCTAGCATCTCCACATTCCATCTTTTAGTCTCTCCGGTATAAAATCACTTACGGTCATTCTCGGGTGAACAACATGAACATTTTTCGGGGGTTGGCCTCACACGGGTTGTTGGAATCGAAAGGTCTTCCTAATCTCTAGTCTCATAGGTAAAATTCACCTTTTTCTTGATTCTCAAGGCGAGTAATGGCTTTGCAACTGAAATACTCTTCCATACATGAGATGGATTAACCAAAGGACTTGACAGCAAAGGCGAGCTAAGTTTGTACTAATTTCACGCAACACCCTAGCTATGAGACAGTTTGAGAATTGTACAAGCTTCCAAAACTGTTTCCCCAACAATTCAAGATTAAACTCACGGATCATAGGAAATCCAAGGCCACTTTCATATTTTGGACTGCATAGTTTCTCCCATTTGACCCATTGGACTCCCCGGCCCCCTCTTAGCTAAGTTCAAGCTCGACCGCAAGCGTGCAATGGCACTTTCAATTTTATCAAAAATATATAATGGAAGCAAGAAACTGGAGGTAATATATGTCGGGAGGCCATTGCAATATATTTTATTATTACTTCCCTCATTAAGACAACTATCTCACCGACCACCCACTAAGAGCACTCCCGTTAGTGAACTTATGGGGGGTTCACACAGATTCCAAAAAGAAAAAAAAAAATTAAAATAATGAATAGTGATGAACCTGTCTCTCTCCACCTCTTCCCAGTGAACTGGGTTCAACACTGTAGTGCGGGCCCCACAGCACGTGGCGGTCCGCGATTGGTCCGATTAATTTTTTTTTTTTTTTTTTTAAAACAAAAATCAAATAGAAAAAAAATATAATAAAAAAATACTTTGTGAACCCCTTTCATGGCGTTCACTAATGGGGGTGCTCTAACTCTATTTTGTTATCTACTATTAATGAACATGAAGAATTTGCATTTTGATCAACTAAAGGTTTTTGAATTCCCAAATAAGTCCCATTCCACCTTCATTATTAATTCCTTAGAAGATTTGATCATTTTTCACATGTGCAAGAATATCTTACCGAAGCATAGAGATGATTTTTCAAAGTTAATACATTACCCGAAGCTATTCTATATACCTTCACAATTTTCAAAGGAGTTGTGTAAAACTTTCAAAGTTAATACATTGTCCAAAGATTTTCTATATTACTTTCATAACTTTCATCACTTCATCACATTCACTAGGTTCCGGCTTATAAAAAAGGCTATCATCAACAAAAACAAGGAATGGCATCGTGTGGGAAGGGGCTCCTATAAACTCTCATTACATTCGATCAAAAGCGTTACTCATATTTGTCTTAATGGTCATGACACACAACCCATTATCTTCCCTGAAATTTACCCATGATTAAGAAGGGTAACGAGCGCGAAAAATAGACAAAAAAACATAAAAACATGGTATTACAGAGACCTAATGCATCCCATTATCCAGTTAATCCAGGTTGCTGAAAACTCTATCTTGTACATATCATCTCCTATAAACTCTCATTACATTCGATCAAAAGCGTTACTCATATTTGTCTTAATGGTCATGACACACAACCCATTATCTTCCCTTAAATTTGCATGATTAAGAAGGGTAACAAGCACAGAAATAGACGAAAAACCAGACGAACATGGTATTACACAGACGTAATGCATCCCATTATCCAGTCACTCTATGTTGCTGAAAACTCTATCTTGTGCATATTATCTTTTACAAAATCTAATTCCATTTGATCAAAAGCATTACTCATATTTGTCTTAATGGTGATTCCCTCGGTTCTTCCTCGAGGATTTAATTTATGCACATGAAACATAAACCCTAATGCTCCGGCATAAACAAAAGCTGATAAAATATTCCACATCTAACATTTGCCCTTCTTACATATTTGGTTGTAAAAAGGCTAATAGCATAATACTAATACAATTTCTTTCTATGATAACCTTTGTCATGGAACTGGTGAAAATGCGTTGTTGTTTCTTCATTTATCATATAAATTCAAAATTTGAATATTGTTCTATCATAAATATGCGGCTTTTTATGACATTGTTTGTGATCTCGACGCGCTATGCCTGTTTGACCTTTTTGCACTGGTTGTGGAAAGTTTTAGCGAAAGTTCAAAATTGTTATATCAGACGAATGATATGATAATGCCATGATATCGTTTGATTAAAGTTTTTGTGGATAAAAACATAAGACCAAAAATTATTCGGCTTCGTCCATAAGCACAAGTCCAAACAGTTGTCTAATGATAGCCAAAAAATTTGGTCCCCACAAGCAACCAACCAAACAATTGTTCTATGAGGCAATGATACTATTTGTAGAAAATAGTGTGTTCCCACAAACAATTATACCCTAGGATAAGTTTTATTTTTTGACTTATTCTTAGGTTCAACCCCCTAGATTCACCGACCAATAGGATTGTGTTATTTCATATCCGATATCTTTTAAAAAAGAAAACAAAATATTGTCAAATTAATATTATCTTTTTAAAATAAAAAAGTAAGAAAAAAAAATAAAAAATAGTACTAGTTACAAAAAAAAAAAAAAAAATTAACGTAGTAAGCAAAACATTAAATCCTAAATCCTAATCCCTAAACCCTAAACCCTTGGGTCAACCCTAAACTCTAGGATAAATCTTAAACTCTAAATCAAAATCACTAAACACTAAAACACTCAAGGGTTTAGGGTTTAGGATTTAGGGTTTAGAGTTTTAGGGTTTAGTATTTTTATTTAGAGTTTAAGATTTATCCAAGTGTTTAGGGTTTACCCAAGGGTTTAGAGTTTACCCAGGGGTTTAGGGTTTACCCAAGGGTTTAGGGTTTACCCAAGGGTTTAGGGTATAGGATTTAGGGTTTAGGGATTAGGATTTAGGGTTTAGTGTTTTGCTGACGACGTTAAAAAAAAAATTAATTCTTTTTTCTGTAACTACTATTTTTTTTTTTACTTTTTTATTTTAAAAACATAATATAACTTGCCAATATTTTGTTTCCTTTTTTAAAAAATATTGAATTTGAAATAATGAAATCCTATTGGCTGGTGAACCTAGAGGTTCACCCTAGGGGGTGAACCCAAAAATAACTCTTATTTTTTTCAAAACATTCTCCTGTGATTCTATTAGTAGAAAAATATGTTTCCTAATATAACTAGAATTAAACCCACCCAACGGGCGGGGGTGAGCAATTTCAAAGACATCTAAAGTATTTCAAATTTTAGTATATATTTAAATATAGTTTTTTTATATATAAGTGTTTTGTAGTCTTTTGCATTAATCTTTAATGTTGCTAAAGACTATAATAATTAGATATTATGTTTTGCATTGTGGAAAGAGATACAAATGATATTTGATAGTGATATGTTATTTAATTCATTATGCACTTTTCAAAACTGAAAAGTGTTTTTGTTTTGTTACTTTGAATCTCTAAATAGATAATAAACCAAAACATAATTACACTATGTGAGGGTTTATAACTCTGATTTTTATTGTTACGGCGTAACATGGAGATAATTACTGTCCCTGATGAGGAGAGTTAGAAGAATCTGAAACTCAACCAATTTTTGAACGTCTACCAGCTTCACAAGCTTGGTCTCTCTCAGCGACACCAACAAGTCAAGATGTGTTTCCTCTTCCGAGCATATATGCTAATTTGAATTATCTCTTATGGAGAAAGAACAATATTGATGAACCAAAACTAGACAGGGACCCATATCCCTGGATAATTTGGTATCTTTGGAAGGCCAAAAACGATTAACTCTTTAGCGAAATTGACAGGGATCCTTTGGAGCTATTCCGATATGCGGAGAGTGAGTGTCAAGCCTTGTTTAACGCATATGAGATAATACCAACAGCTCCACAAGCCCTTAATTTTGAAGAACCTCAAGTCTTAATTTTGGGTAATATCTGCATGATAGATGGGTCATGGACTGCACAGTTTAGTGGTTATGGATGACTCTGGCTTGATAGTTTAGGGAAGGCTCAACTTATGGAGACACAGGATCATATTCGAAGAGAGTCTACCTTACATTCAGAGATGGAAGCACTAAGATGGGCGATGGAGTTTATGGTCCAGCATTCGACTTGTCAAAGTTTTGGAACAGATGATAGACCGTGGATTTTACCCACTTTTAGCCATGGTTTATAAGTGTTTTAATATATATTTACTACTAAACAGAGTCTATTTAGAGTATTTACAGGTTCAAGGATGATTTGGAGAAATGTGGTGATTTTGGTGTCTTTTGGAGCCTTTTGAGTGCAGAGCTGCACAGACGCATCAGATGTCTATCTATGTATGGAGACCTTCCGACCGTTATATTGAGCTCCTATTTTGACACAAGATACATCTTCGAGTTAGCTTTCCAATGCCACCGGGTTGAGGTCAATCAGCATTCTGTTGCAGAAGTTATACCCATGTTACTGAAGAGTGGTCAGTCTGCCTCGCAAGAGGAAGCTGTCCAGGAGGTGAATGACTGTCGATCGATGACACAGCATTGGTGTCGATCGACAGTGATGCCAGAATATGGGCTGAGCATATTTTTATGACCGCTGAAGCCCAGAAGCAACCCCAAATTACCAGAATACATTTGAATGACCAGAAACCCTATTTATGTTATTTATAAGTCATTGCTGACGGCTACGCTATCTAAGCTTTCTTTTACTCATTGTTCTTAGTTAGGAGAGAAAGGAGGAACTCCTTCAGAGTCCTCTTGGAACTCCTTTGGATTTTATTATATAATCTATTGCAGTTTTATATCTATTCATCTATGATTTTTTGTGACAACCTCATGTCTGAATAGATCCACCTGTTAGGTTTAGGGTTCAGATAGGATGAGGGATTAGCCCCAACTATAGATTGCTGAGTTGTGGTAATTGTCATTAGGATTTTTCATTAATGTCTGTTTCTAGATTATCTACCTAGAACTTGCCCTAGGATTGATAGATAAAAGCGAAAGCTTCATTCTCATCCAGAAAACATTCTAACTGAGCTAAGTTTCTCGCTATGAGCAAGGCGAGAGCTGATCTAGTGAGCTTAGTAAGCTACCATTCAACCTGTGCATAAAGCTTAACTAGAAGCACGTCGATCGATATCATTATTGCATAATCGATCGACGGAGCGAAAGGTGTATCGATCGATATCCCTATATGATTATCGATCGACACTTTCTATTGATCGACATACGATAGTTGAGATCATTAGATCTAGTTAATAACCAAGTCAAAACATGCGAGAGCTGATTGACTTGTTGATCAAGTAGTTGAGCTTTACATTATCATGCATGCAACTCATTAGGCATCTGTAGGATTATAAACCTGATCTCCTGAATAGAAACCTTAGATCTAGCAACCATCCTTCCAACAAACAATTCCTTGCCAAGCTGAACAATTGTCTTGTTCAACTTGTTTACTGCTTAATCTATTGCTTTGCATTAATTATTTACTACTTTATAAACTATTAGCCTAGTGTAATCATAAACTGTTTAGATTTAATTGCTTCCCTAGCTCCCTGTGATTTCAATCCCTAAGTACTACAACTCGACCTCTTATTTGAGAGAGTATAAATAAACTTCTTAGGGTAATTTGAGTGATATCAACGGACTGAAAGGATTTGATTGCAATGATCAACGAGCCTCATGCTTGGCCGAGCTTTGCGACCGAATTGGAGAGGACATAGACTCTCAAGATATGCTTCTCGGATTTCAAGATTACTCATATTCCACAAGCGCAGAATCAGATTTCAGATTTCTTAGCTAGGATTGCGAGATCTTTCGATAGAGTACTCTATTTCATTGGTTGTTCTATTCCAGTTTGGTTAACAGACCACCTCAAGTTTGAGTAATAGAATAACCTTTCAATGTCAAAAAAACTCTAATTTTTATTAATAATTAAATTTTATTTCTAAATTATCAATATCTAATGAAGTTACATAATTTTTGTGTTTGTGAAAATATAATTTTAATGTACTTTGTTTATATTTAAAATCACACATTTGAAAAGTGTAACTGTAACTATCATAATTACCATAGTCTAAGAATAAAAATGAAAGGTTAAACTCAGCGAAACACTAGTTCCTTAGAGCTTAATATAGAAAATAACATTATATTCATCTTTTACTGATAAATTTTATTGGATAAATTTCCAAATGTGATAAATTTCTTCACTTCATGACGTGTTTCCACGAGAAAAAAAAATTCTACTTTATCAATAGAAATTTATTTATTAGATTTTTAAAAAAATATATTTTGATTATGTCATAATCACTGTTGTGTTTTTCTTTCAATTTTCATGTGAAAAATTTTAAGAATGAGCTTGGTAACCACAAAAACAAAATATCCATGATATTTCTTTCGTTTTTATTTCCATTGCTCTAGGTTTGATGAAGCGTCAAAAATAATATCATAAATGAATTTTTTTTTTTGTTGTTTTAATTTTTTTCTAGTTTTTCTGTATTTTTATATTTTGGATTAGATCATGTGAATTTTTAAATAAACTATTATTTGTTAACTGTTTTCACCAAATTCAAATTATACAATGTTTTCGTACAAAAGAAAATATTTATTTATTTATTATATCTTATTGATTTTTCAAACTGATTTTGATAAGATATTTGTTTTGATTATATACTAAAGCCTCATATTTTTTCGCCTAGTTACTCCTGCAACTAAAAACGTATATTCTTTATACAATATATTTTTTTTGCAAGAGAACAAACACTCATTTACAAAGATTGAAGGAGAAAGTTAACACACCCGAGGATGTTCCACGCCTCTTTGATCTGATTAAAGATAAGGATGGAATGATGAAACTTTCATTTAACGCAGCCTTGGGAAACTTCTGTTCTTCACTCTTGTTACCCTAGCTTCCATGGCTTCCGAGTTTGTTATTTCTATTTTTTTCTCACTCTAAGCCTCTATCTCCTTATCAATTGAAGTCCCTCACTTCTATAAAACCCGAAGTAAGCCTCTTCAACCCTAATTTTATTCTTTGTTCTTATCCATTACCTTTTTGTCCTGAATCTTGGTTACATTCTCTTCTGCTAATTCAGTCTTTCTGTAAGAATTTTTTGATTTAACTGCATTTCTTTGTTCGTAAACGCTTTGTATATGCAATGTTCTGTATATTCTCATCTTGGTAGCTTGTCTTTTCTACTCCAACCAAAAATTCTAATTGGCTTATCTTTTGCTTCACAAGTTTTATTTTTCTTCCAGAGTTTCCACTGCCGCTGATGATATGTCTCTTTTGTTTTCTCTTTTTTTCCTCCGGTTATCTAACACGTTTCTCTAAGTATTTAGAGTTTTGTAGCTCGGAAAGAGTCTCAAACCCCACAACTTTCTTATGTATACAACAGCCACATTTATAGAATTCAAAGATTGTATAAAGACTAACTCTCTTTATTAATGCTTAAGAAAACTCACTCAAAAACTTAAGCTCTCAATCTCTAAATCCCGCACGTTATGCCACACTTTGACATATCCTTATATAGAGATTATAAACTCCTAATCATATTATATAACATATCTAGATAATTCCTAAATATATTATAAATCTCAAACACAATAGGATTAGATCTTTGCTTGCATCTCAAGCTATCTTTTGATTCAAGCTTATCCCAACATTCTCCTCAATAAGTTTGAAATCAGTCTTCACCACATCTTGCATTCCGATTAGATCTTTCATCTCCTTGAACTTGATTATTCCAAGAGCTTTAGTCAAGATGTCAGCCTTTTGTTGATCACCTGAAACATGCTCCACGATTATTTGTCCTCTTTCAACACATTCCCTAATAAAATGAAACCTTGAGTGTATGCGTTTGCTCATGCCATGAAATACCGGATTCTTGGTAAGAGCTATTGCTGACTGGTTATCGATTCTGATCACCACCTTCTCAACGGGTTGCTCTGTGAGTTCACTAAGTAGTTCCTGCAGCCAAATGGCCTGCTTTGCCGCCTCTGTCCCAGCCATGAACTCTCCTTCACAGCTTGAGAGTGCAACCGTTTCTTGCTTACCAAAACACCAAGTGAGTAAACTATCTCCAAGGTAGAAAATATGTCATGTGGTGCTTCTCCCATCATCTTCATCAATATTATGGCTGCTATCACTATAGCCAATGAGTTTTGGAACCTTGGGTGTTGATCGCTTAAAGACGAGTCCAAGTGATGTCGATCCTTGTAAGTATCTGAGACAATGCTTCATTGCAGCATCATGAGAGACCTTTGGACTCTGCAGGTATCGGCTCAAGAATCCCACCGTATATGATATGTCTGGCCTAGTGTGTAGGAGATACCGTAGACAACGTACTTTCTTGCGATACCTCGTCACATCTACATCTTCCTCTTCAATAGACTTGGCCAGCTTCAAACTACTCTCCATTGGCGTGTGTGTCATATTGCAGTTTTCCATTCCACTCTCCTCCAAGATCTTCAAAGCATAGCATTGTTGATTTAAGGTTATGATCCCTTCATCTTGACATACCTCAATACCGAGATAGTAACTCAGCTTGCCAAGATCACTTATGTCAAACTTTGATGCCATCTCCTTCTTGAAAGCTTCGATGATCGTCACACTAGCTCCGGTTACAAAGAGATCGTCAACATACACAGCCACCACTAAAATACACCCGTTTACTGTCTTTCTATAAACATAGGGCTCTTTAGAACACCTTTTAAAACCGAGATCAAGTAATGATAGGTTTAGCTTGATGTTCCATGCTCTTGGTGCCTGTTTTAAACTGTACAACGCTTTCTTGAGTTTGTAAACCTTTTTCTCACTTCCTTTCACTTCGAAACCTTCAAGCTAGGTTACATAAACTGTTTTCTTTAGCTCTCCATGAAAGAAAGCTGTTTAACATCCAGATGATGCACCTCCCATCCATTGGCTGCAGCGATGCTTACAAGTAGTATGATGGTCTCGATTCTGGCTACAGGTGCATAAACTTCATCAAAATCAATCCCATTTTGTTGTACGTAACCCTTTGCTACTAGATGAGCCTTGTATTTCTTGATGGATCCGTCAGTATTACGTTTGATCTTAAAGATCCATCTCAAACCGATTGGTTTTACTCCCGCCGGAAGCTCGACCAGGGTCCATACCTCATTCTTCTCAATGGAATGTAGCTCATCTACACATGCTTCTATCCATTATTTTATCTCACTTGCTTCCTCGAAGGTTCTTGGTTCACCATTCAAGCACAGCAATAATATCTCTCCTTCTTCTTCGGCCATTAAGACATAGTCATCAAGGTATTTCGGTCGTGAGGTTTGTCTTTCACTTCTTCTCAATACTCTGCTTTCACCACCAACTACGTTTTTTCCAGCTTCTTCGCTTTCATCATCTTCTATTGTTATTATTTTCTTATCTGCTTTGCCTGCTTCCCCATTCTCATGGTTGTCTCCCGCTTGTTCTAATACTCGTGGTTGATTAGATGTATTCACTTGCTCTGATATTCCGTGATTGCCAAACTCACCAAGTTCAACAACAAAATCATCATAACTCTTCCGCTCTGTATCAAGTCCTTTCCAGTTCCAACCTTTAGTTTCATCAAACACAACGTCACGACTGACCACAATTCTCCTAGTCTCTGGATCAAATAGCCTGTAGGCCTTTGAGCCTAGCTTGGTTCCGAGATGAACGAGCATTCTCGACCTATCATCTAGTTTCCTTAGTTGAGCCTTCTCAATCTTTGCATAGCCAAGACAACCAAAGACACGTAGGTGGTTTAAATTAGGTTTTCTTCCCTTTAGAACCTCATACAGCGTTTGATCCTGCAGTGACCTTGTTGCTATCTGGTTTATCAGATAGGTTGCACGTCGGACTGCTTCACCCCACAAGTAGTTCGTCATATGCATATGCTTCAAGATGCTCCTGGCCATCTCCATTAACGTCATGTTAAGTCTTTCAACAACTCAGTTCTGCTGCGGAGTGTATGGAGGGGTGAGATGTCTCATAATGCCTTTGTCCTTGCAGTAGGAGTTGAACTCACGTGAAACGAATTCTCCACCTCGATCGGTTCTGAAGGTTGCTATTTTCTCTCTAATTTCTTGTTCTATCAGCCTCTTTAACTTCTTGAATTTTCCAAAAGCTTCATTTTTCTGTTTAAGGAGAATAGTCCACATGTATCTCGTATGGTCATCAATGATCACAAATATATACTTGTTTCCAGCCAATGTACTCGGTGTAATGGGACCACAGATATCTCCGTGTAAGAGCTCAAGTGGTCTTGTTGCTCTGTAAATTGTTGATTGTGGAAACACCTTTCTTGCTTGTTTCCCAAGTAAGCATGAATAGCACAACTCCTTTGTAACATTGACGCCATGGATTCCAACGACGAGCTCTTTTTGTATCATCCTTTTTATCGTAGCGGTGTTGACGTGGCCAAGTCTCGCATGCCACCTATTTGACTCACTGATCTCACTTAAACACAGCTGCGTTGAGTCTTTAATTCCCATACGTACCTTGTAAAGTCGATTCTTCGATCTGTTTGCTTGTACGAGAAGCTTTCCATGTTGGTCATGCATCGTGAGATGGTTTCCTCTCAGTCTTATATCACATCCCGACTCCGTTGCTTGACCAAGACTAATTATATTGCTCCTCAAATCAGGTATGAAGTACACATCATTCATCTTCCTTGCTTCCCCATTCATATCTATGAAGGAAATAGTCCCATTTCCTTTAATATCAATTTTGGAATCATCACCGAACCTTACCTTTCCCTTGACATGTTTGTCTATCTCTGAGAAATACCTTCGATCTCCTTTCATTTGATTGCTGGCTCCATTGTCTAAGTATCATATGTCTTCTGCATCCATACATGTCTCGTATTTCTCGGGTACAAAGTTTTTCTCGTTAAGATAGACAACATCATGCATCATCAACTCATCTGCGTCCTGAGTGTCACTGTTATTGGTCTCATGGGCCTCCTGCAACTTAAGGATACGGTCTGGACAATCCGAAACATAGTGTCCTAGCTTGTCACAATGATAGCATACAACTTTAGACGCGTCTCTATCTCCATAGTAACGTCCTCGTCCACGGCCTCTGTAGTATGACCTTCCTCTGCCTCTGCCACGATGATATCTGTTGTAATCACGATTGTCTCTGTTGTAATCATGGTTACATTGCGTAGCTTGAGGCTCGGAGGTCGCATACGTCAGTTTGTTTTGTTCCTCTTGTGGTTCCTCTTCATCACGAACACGCTCTTCATAAGCTTTCATACGAACCATGATATCTTCAAAACTTGTATTATTTAGGTCTAGTACTTGCTCAATAGAAGCCACAATGTGAATATACTTCCTCCGTGGTAGACTGGTTAGAAGTTTCTTGACTAACTTTGGCTCTTCTATGTTGACTCCTAGGGCTGCAGACTTTGATGCAATCTCAGACAATTTTCCTCCAAAATCATCGATTGACTCTGTTTCTTTTATCTTTAAGCGATCAAAATCAGCCATCAATGTTTGCAACCGTGCATCCTTAACTCTTTCAGCTCCTACATGTCGAGTTTTGATCGCCTCCCACACCTTCTTGGCGGTGCTTAGCTCGCCAACTTGGAGAACCAAAACTTTCGGTATGGATTGAAACAATAATGCCATTGCCATGTCATTCTCTTCTCCTTCGATTGCTTCTTCTTCGATCGCCTCCCAAACCTTGTGTACCTTAAGTGCGATATTCATTCTTATCACCCATACCGTATAATTAGTTGCGGTAAGCATTGGACATCGTATAGAAAAGGATCCCCCCTCTTTCGTCTTTGATGTTGCTGTCGTGATAATCTCCCCGCTCATCTCTTCTTCTTCTTAAGCCCTGATACCAAATATAGAATTCAAAGATTGTATAAAGACTACTTTTTATTAATGCTTAAGAAAACTCACTCAAAAACTTAAGCTCTCAATCTCTAAATCCCGCACATTATGCCACACTTTGACATATCCTTATATAGAGATTATAAACTCCTAATCCTATTAGATAACATATCTAGATAACTCCTAAATATATTATAAATCTCAAACACAATAGGATTAGATCTTTGCTTGCATCTCAAGCTATCTTTTGATTCACGCTTATCCCAACAACGTTGCCAATGTGGTCGTGTGTAGAATCTAACTTCAACCTGTCTCAAGTTCTCAGTCCGAGAGCAAATAAAAAGCTGAGAAATTGCAAAACTTTAAGATACAAACTCGCCTGATACGATAGGGATTTACAAAAGTGTGTCACTGAGATTTAAATGTACATAGTAA
This sequence comes from Brassica oleracea var. oleracea, assembly GCF_000695525.1. Classification (NCBI taxonomy): domain Eukaryota; kingdom Viridiplantae; phylum Streptophyta; class Magnoliopsida; order Brassicales; family Brassicaceae; genus Brassica; species Brassica oleracea. Next base: position 26,340,588 of record NC_027756.1, read on the forward strand.
TGGAGAGAAAGAAGGTAAGGCATGGGTAAATCAACCCCGTGTGGTACATATGTAAAACCATGAGAACGAAACACAAAGTACATAGTTGCATTTCAGAGTTGATTGTTTGCGGTATGGTGTAGTAACTCTACTTTTCCAAGTCATCCCTCGGTATTTGTCTGTCCTGCACCGAGAAAATGTAAACTCATGTTGTAATGCTGAGATCGACTTCTAGATCTGTGCAGATGTAAAAATGTAATATTATCATTTCTTATTTTGTATATTTCTTATTTTAATTGCCAATTTGATACCACTCAAATTACCTTAAGGAGTGATTTATACTCTCTCAAATAAGAGGTCGAGTTGTAGTACTTAGGGATCGTATTCATAGGGAGCTAGGGAACCTAAGAAATCTAATATGATTTGTTAAGCAAGATGGTTTTAGAGTTTTTAAATGTAAATTGCAGTTTTATATTGAACAAGAGTTTGTTCAATAGTTTCGTTTAGGTTTTGGTGCTTAAAAAGGAAATAGCTAGACTTAGGGTTTTTATTCAGGAAAATTGGGATTATAATCCTATAGATGCCTAATGAGTTGCATGCATGATAATGTAAAGCTCAACTACTTGATCAACAAGTCAATCAGCTCTCGCATGTATTGACTTGTATATTAACTAGATCAAATGATCTCAAATGTCGTATTTTGATCAATAGAAAGTGTCGATCGATAATCTTACAGGGATATCGATCGATACACCTTTTGCACCGTCGATCGATTATTCAAGTGTGATATCGATCGACGCGCTCTAGTCAACCCTAAAATCTAACAATGGAACTACTCAGACATGGCTAAGCAATTCATAACATCAGTTAAGTTTGAAAACTTCATTAGAATAGTAAATAGATATTAATGGAGTTCCAATCACAAAATATAACTTTGGATCTTCTCTCCTATCTATCAAAATCCTAAAACCTTTGCTGTGAAAATAGTAAAACAATAAAAAGTACACTTTGCTTCTAACATGGCGGCAAAGCTTATATAATTAGAGTAAAACTCGTCTGTAAAATGGTGAAGTCTTGGGCTTCAAGTCGGCTGTGACCAAACGGGCATTCTGCGCGGTTCGCTGTCGATCGATACCAAGACATGCGTATCGATCGATTCTTTCTCTCCAATATCGACCGATGGTCGAGCTCGATGGTCATCTCGGGTGCTTGCTCCAAATATCTCCAAAATGCTCCAAAATCATCACTTATCTCCAAAACACTCTTGATCTTATAAATATAATAAATAGACTATATAATATAATAATTATTAGTGAAAGCACCTATAAACTATGAATGAAAATGGGTGAAATCCATAGTCTATCAACTCCCCCAGCTTTACCCTTTTGCTTGTCCTCAAGCAAAAAAAACAGGCAGTCTCTCTGAAAGAGGTTTTTTTAAAAACAGTAGGGACTCACATGATTTAAAACTTAGAATCATCACCTCTACAATACTGCAATCCACATCTAAGAATTCCTAATCACAAAAGCACATTATACCATATCCTAGCTTAGCAACCAAATTCATCTAGCCAACAACTTAGCAAATTCTGTCTTTCATTCCCCTCTACCAACCTTATTTCTTAGTAAAAATAAAAGTGAAGGCTTTACCTTGGGAGTATCAATCACAGGATGTAAGGATTCTCAAACAAGTATTTGGACCTGCAGGTAAACATTAGTTTCTATCCTCTCTCTCTACTAATTTTCTCTCTTGGTCAAAATCTGCTTATATGCAAGATCATCGACCAAGATTGGACAGACGTCCATGAATCAAGCCTTAATGGTGGTTGCCACCAAGTCCTGTTCACTTCTTTTTGACCTATATCCTATGATTATTTGTGAAGCAAACCTTAATGGTTGTAGCAACCAAGTCATGTTCTAATCCTTTGACTATCAAATCTCTATATGTATATATTATAAATAATTTTTTTTTTTATATATATAATCTATATTTCGAAAATAGAGAGAGAAAAGGTGATAAATCTATATACACAAGGCTTTAACTTCTAGACTTGTTTGAAGAATCCGATCCCATGTATACCAAGCCCCAAGACAAGTGGTTGTGTAAGTTTAGTGTTGGAGGTCAGCTTTGGTTCCTTCAAAACAATTTCAGCAAGAGTGGATAGTTGACAGGTTGATCCACTTTATTATCTTTAGTACTATATGCAATCAGTAAGTCTAGAATTGTGCTAAAGAGTGGTTAGATATCTAGTAAACTCTATAAGTTCATAATCCCCTTCTTGACTCAATAATAACTTGATTTTGAAAACATTTTAATAAGACTAATAAATAAATAAATATCAGTAAACCTCTCCCCAGACTTAAACTACACTGTCCCTAGTGTAAATTTAGTCGGAGTTATGGTTAGAAATAAATCATAAGGACTCAATGTAACAAGTAAGAACGATATACCAGACCGGAATGAATGTCAACCGATGTAAGGATGTTGATATCGGTAGACGCAGGTTAGGCAATGTCGATCGATGTCGACAGTTTCGCGTCGGTCGATATTGATGGCAATCGTCTACTCGGTTCTTTTTTTTTTTTTAAGACCTGTAATATTTAGAAACCAACATAAATAGTATATCAATAAAATCTTAATAAATATTACCTAATAATGAGTTGCCTCCCACTCAGTGCTTTGTTATAGTCATTTAGCTTGACTTTGGAGGTGATTTGGCTAGTAGTGTTAAGAACTTTGTTGGAAAACAAGTATCCATCTATTCTTTGCGCTTGTTGAACCATGTACCAGTGAAGTCTCTTATTGCTTCATCCCCTCTGTGCCATTTATCTTTCATTGTTGCAGTTGTGTTTTCAATTCTCTGCAATCTTTCACCAAGACTCTCAAGATTGAACTGATGTCTGGTAAGTGTGGCGTAAGTGTCAGTTGAGATATCCTCTCCACGGTAATGTGTGTTGGACTTGTCAGATGTCATCTTTGGTACTAGTCGGCCTCGGTTTGTAGTGTTGTCGACCGATGTTCGATGGTGAATGTCGGTCGATATGTTGTTGCGTCTGTCGATCGATAGCGCTGCTTCTGGTCGACGGGCAATGTAACTCTGAATCTGCACCAGCTCTCCTTGTATAGCGTCAACCTTGCAGGTCAAAGCACTAATGCGAAGATTCATTGGGAAATAGATATCATCAGATCTCCTATCAAGCCTCTCCTCTGTAGTTTCTAGAGCTCTATAGATCCCTTCTACCGACTGATCTATCTCTTCTATGGTGTGGAAATCTTGTTGGTACTTCATCGTATGTGGGCATGGCGGACTGTCGTCGATCGATGCTATCAAGCGGTTGTCGATCGATGTGCGATGATTTTTATCGATCGACGGAGGTTATCGTCTGTCGATCGATGGAGGTCGAGCAACGTCGGTCGCGTGCTGAATTTTGGCTATGTCTTGCTTCATTTCCTCTATGCAAGTAGTTAACCAACTGATACTATCATTCAATGGGTAGTAGACACCATCAAGCTTCATCTGGAGAGCTTCTTGGTTCCTCTCATGTTCACCACAGACTCCATAGAACATCTCATTGATCTCGTCCTTGGTGTAGATCTCTGGTACCAACTTTGTCTGTGTGAATGAGCTAGCATGTTCAGGAAGACAGATGTAGGTTGGCTCATCTGTTGAAGCTCTTTCCAGAAGTCTTCTGATATCCTTGTTGTGAACAGGAATCGTGCGTCCATCGAGATCTCTGGCGTGTCTCCGATCATCTCTGTAGACTCCATACTCGCCTTTCTCTTCCCAATAGAATTTCATGTTACCATAGAGATCATAAGCTCTTTTCCCAAATTCTGGCTGTCTGTCGACTGATGTTGGGACGTCAACGTCGATCGATGGTTGAGTTGTATGGCGAGATTGTTGTATGAAGCCGTTGTCTATGCCACCAGCTGTATCATAGAACTCCTTTGTAGCCTTCTATTCTAGATTGCTGCGTTGATGCATGAACAGATTGTCTGCTCCATTGGCTGTCTGAAGGATATCTGCGATATCTTCTCGAGATACGTGTAGTGTGCGGCCGTCTATTGCTTTTGCGTAGCCATCAGGGTCCCTGAAAATACAAATTTCATCTGGAGTTAGATACTGGTTATCTAATTTATCTTTTTCGCTTACAGTGGTTTTCGGTATTTGACGGTTGTCGATCGATGTTGCATTGTTGTTGTCGATCGATTGTTGATGACGGGTGTTGATTGATTGTTGATGACGAGTGTCGATCGATCGATGGATTTCCCTGTCGATCGGATGGCTGAAACGAGTTCTTTCCCAAGCAGCTTCTGCTTGAATCTGATCTGTTTCATCGCATCTTTGCATGTTGAGCAGCTCCTCGTCTGTGAAACTGTCTTGTAATTTATATGCTCCTGGTGCGTAGGTTGTTGTTTCTACTGCAAAGCTTTCGTGGTGGTGTTCATCTGCCCAACTGCCAATCGAATAGTCTCCTTCTTGTGCACAGTGCACAGCAGTGTCGATCGATTTGTAGTAGGCAGTGTCGGTCGATGCTCGCTTTCGGCATCGTTGTTGAGGTTGAGTGTCGATCGATGACCAGATTGTCATGTCGATCGATGGTGCATTCCTTTTCCAAGAGGAATGATGCAAGAGTTTATCTTCCTTATCAAGGATGGCTCTGTACTCAGTGGCTCGTTCCTCCTCATAGTCTTCATCATACTCATCTGTATGCATATTATGTCTGGTGTAAGCAGCAATAGTGGGGTTGTAGTAGCCGTTCTCCCACTCATCTGGACGAGTGTCGACCGATTTGTCTCCTTCTGCGTCAGTCAATTTTGTATGGTCACTGTCGATCGATGTAAAGGGATGAGTGTCGATAGATCCTGAGTAGCCAGTTTCATACTCGGCTCCACAGTGAAAGCTGCAATGATTCCTGGATCATTGATTCTTCTGGAATAGTGTGTGGCTTCTTGACTGGGGAAGGGTCATAGTGGGTATTAGGATTAATGAGTGTTAGACACAACTGGTTGTGGGAACCGAAATTCACACTGTCGATTTCCGTAATCGAAGGAAAGTCAGTAAACCCTAACTTTCCCTGAGGTCCCGGATTCTCTGCGAGAGCCAACGACAAGTGACCAAATAAATACGGAAAATATGAAAAAATAACAAAACGAATTTATAGAAATGGTAGATCTTATTTGGAATCCGCGTAAGAGCGTTGCGATCATTACAAGAGATTATAAAAGCTTCGGCCGCAAGAGCTGTCAGCGAATTACCTAGTTCTAGCAACCTAAACCCTTAAACCTAGTTGGATCGCAGCTCGATAACAGAAGACGGAAAAGATATGAAAATGGTTTTGATTGATTTCGGACTGAACCTTATGAAAGGCTGCCTACGTACCCCTTTCTAGGGTCAAGCCGAACGTAGTTCAAGAGTGAACCAAGAGATCGAACTGCTTGTGCGCGTTCGTCTGGTAATCGGATGCCAGTCATAGAAATAGAGCATGTCGAAAATAATGCTTCAAAGTTTCTAAGTGCCGAGAGTTCTTCTTTTATGCCTCTGGCCTAGGACTCCTTATATACTTCCTCCAAGGTCGGTTTGAGCTTTCCTCTTATACCCTTAAGCCATGATAACAGGAGATATTCCATTTTTCTCGATCTTCAAGATTATCCGCGGAAACTTAATATTTATCTGCGGAAATTTGACATTTATCTTTTCTTGGGGATTGAATATAAACCGCCATAGTATCTATGGGCTTTTCCTTAAAAAAATGTAAGTGGGTTTCTAATCACGTTTTAGACCTATTTGGGCCGTCTTTCAATTCGAAACGTTTATTACGATTTTTATCGATAAAAATAAACTTCCCGCGATTTTTACCGTAATGTTTAAGTGATAACTCCAATTGATGGGAAGTGAGAAATGATATGGCTGCAGTTCATGGGAGCTAGTATTGAGGAACATGCGAGAATGCACGGATTTGGGTCGTACCAGTTGATCGATGTTCGAGATAGTTACCGGATGAAAGCCTTGGTCGGTCGCGGGTCGGCCGCTACGTAGCGACCGACTAAGTGGCTTGGTCGGTCGCTACATAGTGACCGACTCGTTCGCGGATCGGTCTCTACATAGTAACCGACCGAATGGCTTGGTCGGTCACTACGTAGCGACCGACTCGTTCGCAGGTCGGTCACTACGTAGCGACCGACCGTGTCGCTTGGTCTGTCGCTACGTAGCGAACGACCGAGTGGCTTGGTCGGTCGCTACGTAGCGACCGACTCATTTGCGGGTCGGTCACTACGTAGCGACATACCAAATGGCATGGTCGGTCACTACGTAGCGACCGACTAAGTGGCTTGGTTGGTCGCTACATAGTGACCGATACGTCTGCGGGTCGGTCGCTACGTAGCGACTGACTCGTTCGCGGATAGGTCTCTACATAGCGACCGACCGAATGGCTTGGTCGGTCACTAAGTAGTGACCGACTCATTCGCGTGTCGGTCACTACGTAACGACCAACCGTGTGGCTTGGTTGGTCGCTACGTAGCGACCGACCGAGTGGCTTGGTCGGTCGCTACGTAGCGACCGACTCGTTTGCAGGTCGGTCACTACGTAGCGACATACCGAATGGCATGGTCGGTCACTACGTAGCGACCGACTCGTTCGCGGGTCGGTCACTACGTAGCGACCGACCGAATGGCTTGGTCGGTCACTACGTAGCGACTGACACGTTCGCGGGTCGGTCACTACGTAGCAACCGACCGAGTGGCTTGGTCGGTCGCTACGTAGCGACCGACTCGTTTGCGGACCAGTCGCCACGTAGCGACCGACCAAATGGCTTGGTCGGTCGCTACGTAGCGACCGGCACGTTCGCGGACCGGTCGCAACGTGGCGACCTTGTTTGGATCCTTTTCTGACATTTTATGACCGTGTTCTTGGAGTATGGGTGTTTAGTTTCGATGAATCAACCGAGATTAGTGCAAGATTTCACCGCAAAGTTCTTCGTAAAGATTTTTTTACGAAGATTACTTTTCGTAAAAATGTTCATGCTGATTTTGACGTTAACTTCGTCGTGTCCATTTTTGACCCCAACAATATTAAGAACTCGTCGTATAATCTTTTCAATAAAAATAATACGAAATTTACAAATCGAGAAATATTTTTCGGGGAGTTTTAGACATTGATTCCATTGTGACCGATTTTGACCCCAACAGTTGGCCCCCAGCTCGTTAGAATTGTGAGACTTTAGCGTGATGTTCTAGCGAGTGGCTTGGCAAGTTAGGCAAGTTAGGGAAGTTAGGCGGAATTAATGGTTGAAAAGGTCCGTCGTATGTGGTCTTCTCGTTCTTCTGAGAGTGGAATGCGATAAGGCTGTGCCTTGTGAAGGCTGCCTACGTATCCTTGTTGAAGGGATCAAGCCTTTCGTAGTTCGCCCTGGAGTTGAGATTCTTAAGACCTGTTTTCCAGTGAGACCTTTACGGTCCAGTTTGTATGTCGTGTAGAGGTTATCAGGCATGTTGTTGCCGATGGCATTTTATATTGGTGTAGAGGGAAGACTACGAGTTGTCATCTTGTAATAAAACTCTGTGTGAACTGCTATATTCGTGATCTGTTTTGAGAGTTTTCCGCAGTGCATAAACTTGAGGGATTTCTGAAGATGCTCAAATATTAGCCAAGAAACAAATTTTGGGATCTCGTACCAGGGTGTTTGATATTATGCCTAGAGATGTTAGAGACCAGTGTGCTGGGTTTAGGGCAAGACCTAGGTCTAATCACGGCTTTAGGGGGTGCGATGACTATTTCGTCTTACGTTTCCCGTATCGTTTTTGACCTGATTCCATCCCGCTTTAAAGTCCGCGATATGTTCTCGGCTTACGTGACTTGTATGGTAGGAATCGAGCATCTCTTCGA
>NC_027756.1:26348905-26350411 GCF_000695525.1 Brassica oleracea var. oleracea
TGCGTTTGAGAAACATTCAGGTTTGTCTACAGATGTTCGCAGCCAAAATTGTTGTTCCTGTTCGGATGCTAATAATTTGATTTTGCGATCGAGGAATTAGGACCGAGGGGTCCCGTAAATTTGTCCCTGGGAAGAAGCATTTTCGTTCGTAGTGCTTTGTGCGGTGTTGGCTTTCCGAGATATATTTCTTGTACATTTGAGGATGTTTGTATAGCTCTAGGAGCTCTGTTACGAGTTTTCCTTACATGCCGCATTTTACGGGTAAAACATACCGGGCTATAAAGTTATCGGTGGAATGTATTGAACTTGGTCGATTGTCGACAAGTTTAGGTTTTCCGTTAACCGTTTGGTTGTTAGGACTGAGTATTGTTACGAACAATTTATCATATGATTTCCGACTATGGGTTATACGATAATTATTTTCTTGATAGTCACATGACTTTTTAGAAAAATCGCGGATAGTCGTTTAGCCGTTAAGTGATGGAGCGATGGTTTGGCGTGAAGGATGTGTTCACTCAGATAGCCAAGGACGTTGTAGGTCATGCATCAGACCGTGGTACTTTCGTGTTAACATTAATATCATGTTAGTTTACGATTGTCTTTAAACGGGATGCCGAATTCTGGTTCGGATTTTTACTGGAGGGCGTAATTGACCGAGTGCTAAAGAGCGCTTGTCGAGATTGATAGGCCAAGTTTGCCGGGGTTATCCATGTTAATATGGCCGATAGTCATACAAAACGATTCTCCGCTCTAGGTTTCAGTTATACGATCAATATTTCGTATAATGTGACCTATAGTCTTATGAAAATCGAGTCATTTTTGTCTGAGGAAGACGAAGCCCAAGAGGTTTGCTGCATAACCAGTGTGGAGTCAGCGGCGGGATGAATGCCTTCTCGGATGTGACCGAGGGAAAAGAAAGGCAGAAGCCAACGAGCCGCAGGGCTAAAAAATGAGATCTATTAGATCGTAATGCGAAGAGATAAAGTTTAGATTGATCATCGAAAATCAGATCTTACAGGTTTTTGTTTGCTTTACAAAACATACTTCTTTATAAAACCTGTTATGTTAACTTTCGAAAGTTTCTTCGTAAGACTTTTTCTGATTGTACGAAGGATTTTTCGCGTAAGTAATGGGGACCGGTTTTGCAAAGGTTGTAAATCGATGATATGTATACATATGTCAAAGTAGCGTTGTTTCTGCGGGTTTTACGAGAAACGTTTCTGCTGTGATTTCGATCTTAGGTGAAAGTTGCTTGGAGTTACTCATGGAGTGTTACCGAAGTTTATTTCATTACGATCTAGTCGCAGAATGTTTTTCATAGGTTTTTTGAGAGGATTCTCATGACATATTTGTTTCTGGAACGAATTGGTCAACCAGAGGTAGATCTAGCCAACGATCGGGAAGAAAGTGTTCCTTTCAATGTTACATCTATTCTCGAGTTTTCTTCGTTGCAAAAGTATTCGATGCTTTTCCGTGACTCACTTGGTACAATGGAAACTGAAAGAA
>NC_027756.1:26350478-26377070 GCF_000695525.1 Brassica oleracea var. oleracea
CGGAAAGGGCTTCAAGACTTTGGCTAATCGTCGAGTTTCAGTTTGATATTGGTATAGGTTTTCTATACGCATGATTGCAACAAGAAATGCTGTATAGTCTTTGAGATTATGTTCATAATCGTCTGGATATGTTGCTAGCGTTTAGATAAATTTTAGATTGTCGTTTGCCTACTTGGGACGATTTGCTTTGACGAAAGCGTTTTCTTGACGATTTGCAACAGTTTTTGAAGTTTGGGAGTATACGAGTATAGTATACGTACCTACTACCTTTTTTTTTTTACGAAAGAAAACGATTGAACCGATACTTTGAAGGGTTGTGTACGTTTCTTCTTCCGAGGTTTGGAATGATCGATAATTTGTGACGATTTAAAGACGACGTTGGGACTGTGATTTGGTTGTTTCCAGGTTGACGACTTGGAATATGTCGGTTTTAAGAAAATCGCTAGAAACGAATCGGTTTTAAGACGACGTTCTTGTCTCTAGTTTTTTCTTTCTTGAGGAAGCGAGATGGATATGCGTGGTGATCGTTTCTCGATTTTCAGAGAATTTAGATCAGTTTGCAAGATCTGGCTGAACAGTTATGGAACGATATATCGAGACAGGAAAATTCCAAGTCTGTTTTCAAAACTTTCAAGCCAGAAATACCTTAGTTCTCTCGAAGATTCGGGTTAGCCTCTTCTCCGTTTTTCTTGCTCATTTGCCCTTCTTTTTGTGTCTGTCTGCCCACTTCGAATAACAAGAATATTAATTCTTCTTGGACTTCTCTGCTTTCCTGGCCGCGTTTTGGCTGCTGCCAATATTGCGGTTTTCGTGATCTATGTTTCAATCTTAGTATCATTCGATTTACGAAAATGAATAAGAATCTCGTCGAAAACTTTTTAGCGTTTAGGAATAGCCAGGGACGATCGAGAAATGCCAAGGATGATCAGGAAGACTCGCCAGGTGATGAGGTTTTGGCCACAGATCAAGGCGCAAGAGGAAGGATGGTGAGACCGTGGAGACAGGCGGTTGGGCGAATTTTGATTCTCGGATTTCGCTCCATCTCTTTCCTTATCCGAGACTCTTTTTCTACGATCGTTGTTAGATTTTCGAAGATTGTCATATGTTGCCAATTTTAGTTTTACGAAAAATTTTCCGAAAAAATAACATCGAGTTTAATTTTACGACAGTTATTCCGCAAAATGTTATCGATTTTAATTTTACGAAAGTTGTTTCGTAAAATTTTGTCGAGCTTAATTTTTGCGAAGGTTATTCGCAAGATGTTGTCGATCATAATTTTTACGAGATTTGTTTCGTAAAGAGGTTTTCAAGTTTTGGCTGTACGAGAGCCGTGACAAGGTTAATTATTGCAACCAAACTTAGTCAGAAGTTTTTCTCTTATCTGTGGGATCGATCCGTGGAAGTTTTGAGTAGTTTTTTCTGAAGTAAGATTTAGGTGACAGACATCGACGACTCGCGGAGTTTGTTACTATGAAAGTGATACTTGAATTCTTACGAAATCTTAGGCTTCAGAAAACATTTTAGCTCCCGTTTTTCTTTATTTAGTCTTCGTCAACCGTTTTAGGTTTCAAGTGATTCTATAGAAATCAACTTCGTTTCTCTGAAAGTTATTTGGAAGCAGTACAGCTGCGGGGGCTTCATAACCGATTTGATGCGCTTCCTTTTTCTGTGATTAATCTAAGGTTTTTCCGAAAGATATTCGAAAGAAGTACAGCGGTGAGTTATGTACCCGATTTGCGGTGCTTCCTTTTTCCGCGATTAACCTATGGTTTTCCTTCGGTTTTGGAGAGAACAAGTTTTAATTTTCCGAAAAGTTTTCGGAAAACGTGTTTTGGTAAAACCCTTACGCATTGAGACTTCTTTAGCTCGGCAATGAGCCAAACTTACAGGGTTTGATAAAATTTATCGTTTTCCTTTATGTTTAGACAGAGAAATCGCGAGCTCGTTTCGTAGCACTTCTTGTGGCGAAAAGTCGCGGCTAGGTTTTCGATTTTTTCAAGCACTACGGGGTTTTCGTAAGGGTTGGCCATAGGAACAGTCGCTGCTGTAGTTGTTTTACCAGCATTGTTTTGAACTGCGATTTTGTCTTTCGTAATCCGTACCCCTCCTCCTGCTAGCGCCAAACTGTGAGAATCGAAATTCACACTGTCGATTTTCGTACTCGGAGGAAAGTCAGGAAACCCTAACTTTCCCTGAGGTCCCGGATTCTCTGCAAGAGCCAACGACAAGTGACCAAATAAATGCGAAAAATATGAAAAGATAACAAAACAAATTTATAGAACGGTAGATCTTATTTGGAATCCGAGTAAGGGCGTTGCGATCATTACAAGAGACTATAAAAGCTTCGGCCGTAGGAGCTGTCAGCGAGTTAACTAGTTCTAGCAACCTAAAACCATAAACCTAGTTGAGTAGCAGCTCGATAACAGAAGACGAAAAAGATATGAAAATGGTTCTGATTGATTTCGGACTGAACCTTATGAAATGCTGCTTACGTACCCCTTTCGAGGATCAAGCCGAACGTAGTTCAAGAGTGAACCAAGAGATCGAACTGCTTGTGCGCGTTTGTCTGGTAATCGGGTGCCATTCATAGAAACAGGGCATGTCGAGAATAATGTTTCAAAGTTTCTAAGTGCCGAGAGTTCTCATTTTATGCCTCTCGCCTAGGACTCCTTATATACTCCCTCCAAGTTCGGTTTGAGCTTTCCTCTTCTACCCTTAAGCCGTCATAACTCAAAAATGGAGATATTCCATTTTTCTCGATCTTCATGATTATCCGCGGAAACTTAACATTTATCTGCGGAAATTTGACATTTATCTTTTCTTGGGGATTGGGTACAAACCGCCAAAGTATCTATGGGCTTTTCCTTAAAAAAATCGTAAGTGGGTTTCTAATCACGTTTGAGACCTATTTAGGCCGTCTTTCAATTCGAAACGTTTATTACGATTTTTATCGATAAAAATAAACTTTCCGCGATTTTTATCGTAAAGTTTAAGTGATAACTCCAATTGATGGGAAGTGAGAAATAATATGGCTGCGGTTCATGGGACATAGTATTGAGGAACAGGTGAGAATGCACGGATTTGGGTCGCTACGTAGTGACCGACTCGTTCGCGGATCGGTCGCTACATAGTGGCCGACCAAGTTATTCGGTCGGTCGCTACGTGGCGTCCGACCCGCGAACGTGTCGGTGACAGACCCACGAACGAGTCGGTCACCACGTAGCGACTGACTCTTTCGCGGGTCGGTCGCTATGGAGCGACTGACTCGTTCGCGGGTCGGTCACTACGTAGCGATTGACCGAATGGCTTGGTCGGTCACTACGTAGCGACCGACTCGTTCGCGGGTCTGTCACTACGTAGCGACCGACCGAATGGCTTGGTCGGTCACTACGTAGTGACCGACCGACTCGTTCGCGGGGCGGTCACTACGTAGCGACCGACTCGTTTGTGGACCGGTCACCACGTAGCGACCGACCGAATGGCTTGGTCGGTCGCTACGTAGCGACCGACACGTTCGCGGACCGGTTGCTACGTAGCGACCTTGTTTGGATCCTTTTCTGACAATTTACGAACGTGTTCTTGGACTATGGGTGTTTAGTTTCGATGAATCAACTGAGATTAGTGCAAGATTTCACCGCAAAGTTCTTCGTAAAGATTTCTTTACGAAGATTACTTTTCGTAAAAATGTTCATGCTGATTTGGATGTTAACTTTGTCGTGTCCGTTTTTGGCCCCAAAAATATTAATAACTCATCGTATAATCTTTTCAATAAAAATTATACGAAATTCACAAATCGATAAATATTTTTCGGGGAGTTTTAGACATTGATTCCGTCGTGACCGATTTTGACCCCAACACTGGTTGGTTTGCAAGTTGCACACTGCTCTCACTGTTGACAAGAAAGCTCTCCCAAGTAGTAGAGAAGAGATCCAATTTAACTTAATGTCCAAGACATGGAAATCAACTGGATCTAGGGCATTACCAATCTGCACCTCAAGGTCTCTCACAATTCCTCCTGAGTTCCTCTGTGAAAAATCCACAAAAGTGAACAATTCATGCGAAGACTCCACCTGCAGACCCAGATGGTCCGCCATAACCCTAGGTAGGATGCTGACTGATGCTCATGTGTCGCACAAGGCATGTGGGAACTCAATACCCTTCACCGTGCATGGTATTGCAAATTGCCCAGGATCACTCTTCTTCTTCAATGTAATCCTCATCCTCATTTTTTCTCTAGCTTCACAGAACATTCTCCTGATGTCTTCTTCTTTCTCTCTGGTTTCTCTGAAGAACGTCCACAATCTGTGGTATAATAAGCCTCTTCGAATGGCTTATGTAGAAGAATCCTGAAGACTCTCTTGTGGAAATTTTCTTTTTCCTTTTCATTAGCCCCCCTCTTCAGATGTTTCGCCACTTTTTCCTTTCTTCTTCTTAGGATTCTTCCAGTAGGAACCCTATCCTCTTCCATAGGATCCTCTCCATCATCTGAAGGTGTCCTGACGGGCTCTGGTGGGTATTCTGAAGGTTTGGGTTTGGGCCTGAGTGCATTAAGTCATGCAACATCTATCTTCGGCATCTGCACTCGGTAGGTAATAGGGGCTCGTCGATCGATAGGGGTTAGAGTTTGTCGACCGATGTTGGCCTCTAAGTGTCGATCGATGTTGTTGTTGGCATGTCGATCAATTAGGGCGTTAAAAGGGCTGGGCAGATGTGGGTGTTTTGCCGCGAACTCCTCGTGAGTTAGAATCTTCACGGCATTGCAAGACACGGTTGACTCTGTAGGCGTCGTCGATCGATGCTCTGGAGTTCCTGTCGATTGATTTGGACTGGTGTATGTCGATCGATGTTCGGGGTCTGGCGTCGATCGACACCATTGCGATCCGCCGAAACTCATCAAACTTTCTACCTCGAAATATCCTTCTTGCAGCTTCTCTTCCTTTACCAGTTGCCAAAAGTCATCCTCAATGATGGCATTCACGTGGTGTTTCATCACATCATCCCCCACTCCTCTTGTTGAGGCTTCCTGCCTCTTAACAGCCTCTCCTGTCTGCACAATCTGCATCTCCATCTTCTTCACATGAGTTCTCAAAGTCTCGAACTTTATGTTCGGGTTGGTGTAGACAGAATCTATCTTCCCATTGAAGTCCACTGTCATTCGCTGTTGTGCCTCAAGAACCCTATCGAGCATCTCTTCAATCTTGCTCTCTTGAGTAGGCGGCGGTGGCTTCTCAGACATTGATTCTGTCGTGACCGATTTTGACCCCAACATGGTGCTGCGAATTCTGGTTGAAATTACTCCTCTGTTCATTGCTGTAGGAGTTTTTGTTTCCACTCTGGTTTCCAGAACCTTGGAATCCAGTTCCACCAATGTACACTACAGGAAATGTGGTTAGTAATAGCGGACGAAAAGCGCTATCATTTTGGTTTAATAGCGTTTCCTTGGACGCTCTGACATCACCCGTTATAAAAAGTCCAACCCTTTTAATAGCGATTTTCCTCTGTGCTATTACTAAGTGTATAACAATAGCGCTTTTGTGTTCGTAATTGTTAGTATTTATAATAACGTTTAATAAATGTTATTAGAACCAAATAATTTGATTTTTCCTAGTAGCAAAGATAGCAAATGTTTCGTGTTATTAATTAGTTTTATAATTATCCCAAAATTAATTAATAATAATTATTGAATTGATTTTTAAATAATTAATTCGAAAATATGAAATAAAAACAATATAAAATATTAAAATTCCAAAAATCAATATAATTATTCAAATCCCATAACACAACATTATCACATTCATACAAACCATCACACAAGCATACAACATATCATCAATCTACCACTAATAAACTTTCACAATCATCCCTAACATATACACTATCATCATCCATATCATCACCCATATCATCAACTTCTTGGACAGGTAAAGGAGCACCACCTAAATCCTCTTCTGTTTCCAACTCATGATAACCTCTAGGTGGTGCTCTCATAACAACATACCAATTTGAAGCATCATCCTCCCTAGAGTAGAAAACCTGTTTCGCTTGAGAAGGTAGAATGAATGGATCTTTCAAATAGGCTGCTTGGTTCATATGAAGGTTAACAAGAGTGAAGCCATCTTCTTCCTTCACACCATTCGCTGTGTTTGCCCAGTTGCATCTAAAGAGTGGCACTTTGAACATGTGATAGTCGATGACCAAAATCTCCTTTATCACTCCATAGTATGTAATCATATCCGCGACCTGTCTCATATCTCTTGCACTTGATCTACACATGCTAAAGGCTTCATAAGTTACTCCACTGTTTTGTGTCTTCAGCTTGACCGCATCAGTATGAAACCGTTGGCCATTGATGATGAATCCTTTATGTGCTAAAGCAACATTTCTTGGTCCAAATGCCAACCACCTTATCTCCTTAGAATGACTATCTTTTGAGTCTAAATGAATCTGCCGCAGGAAATCAGAGGATTATCATCAAGCCGAGGTACTTAAATTATAATCAAAACATGATAATATGTACCACGAAACCAATCATCAATCTACAAGCTAACCAGTCATTTAATCGCCATTCTGTTTTTAGAATGTTTATGTATTCTTCCTCTTCTCCTTCTGCGCTTATAACAGGCTTAGTTATGCATCAGTACACATGATAAAACATAGTAAGGAGAAAAGGGTTTAAACTGAGTTAATAGACATTGTTTAATCTATAGAGCTGCCTGGCTTTCTTGTTCCATACTCTGAACATAAAGCAAAAAAACTTCTCAGTTTCTGGAATTTACCTTAAGGCGCTGAAAAATATCTTTGAAACTTTGCACAAGCTCAGGCCACAGGCGCTCTCTTTCTGTTGAACCTATGCCTTCAAGTTTGCTCATGCCCTCTGCCAACATTATCTACCACAAAAAAAAAAAAATTTAGAGAGAAATCAATTAGAAACAAAGAAACTGGTTAATAACCTTTAATTAAACAAAAGAAAACTGCACATGAGAAATCTAATCTGAATCTGGACTTTCTTCATAGCATAAAGACAGAAATTTACCAAGGAGAGAGCAGCTAGGTTGATTGAATAATGATGAAACACGGATCTCCACCCGCACCAATTCCAATTGCTCCTTGTTCTGGATCTGGACTTTCTTCATAGCATAAGGTCCCATCAGCTAAAAAAGAAATCACAATTCAGTAATTGAATTCCAATTGCCACCGTCTCCAGCATCACAGCAGTTTAGAACAGTTGTAAAAACAGTCTAGAACAAACCTGCTGCTTAGACAGCTTCTTCAAAGTTTTCTCCTTGATATAAGCACTAGACAATACTTCATCGTTTGCAGAAACCTATAACCATGGAAACACAAAGTGAGTAAAGCATTCATCTTTTTATCTAATCACTCGTCAAATCACAAATCAAGCACCATTCAAAAATCTGTAATCGGAGTTGCTTTCGCAAAGTCAGAGTCTTTTCCAGTTAAATCATTTCAGAGTTCTTGTTTTAAGCAAATATCGGATCTTTACTTGATAACGCCTATAAATATACAAACCCAACCTCGTACGAGATACCAAATCAAAACTGAGACAAGCAGCTCTTTAATACTGGTTCAAGATCAAACAAATCATTACAGGTATCGAAAAAACTTGTTAAAGCTATGAATACAGCATCAAAATCAGACCCAAAATCAGTAAGAAACAACCTGTCTGACGATTGATCTACAAGTACTCACCGGAATTGAGTCACTAACACCGGCAGGAGCTGAGGAGATGTTAGAGGCTGCGACAATTGTTAACAAAATCGTAACCCTGTACCCAGAAACAGATAATCAAGACAAATCAAAACCCAAACCTAAAAACCCCCAAATCGAAACCCTAAGAAAGAATTAAGAAGAGAAAGTGAACGACCAATATTGGAGGTTTGTCCGATGGAAGCCATGAAGAAACTGACCGGCAAACACGACGTAGTAGAGACGGAGACGATGAGTTCGAGAGAGAGGTGAAGAAAGAGACTCCAATTTAGGATTCTGACAAACAATACAAAGCCATCTCAGTGAATGTGATAAGTGTTTTGGGGGTAAAATTTTTTTTTTCTAATTGTTGGAGCCTACATTTAGCAAATTAAGGCGGTTAAAATTTATTATTTTCCAACGATAATAAATATAGCCTTTTAAATTGACAAACGCTATTAAAAAATCAAGTTTTAGTATACGATAGCAGAATTGTCAAAAACGCTATAATATGATGCTATTAATACTCATATTTCCTGTAGTGGTAGTATACCTCTTCTTCCTCTGCTCTACCCTCTACAACTTCTGCATCTTCAACATAGCTAACTTGCTTCCTGAGAAGCTTGTGAACACTATCCAGTTTTACCTTCACCTCATCCATCTGATGATTCCCAAGGATGGTGGCATACCGTTTCCTCTCAAAATCAATGTTCTTGGTGCTGTTGCTGGATGCTAGGTTTTCAATAACCTTGACTGCCTCCTCTAGATTCCTGGTGTTGAAGTTTCCATTACTGGAAGCATCAAGAGCCATCTGGTCCTACACCGCGATGCCTCTGTAGAAAGTACTGAGCAGTTGTACTTCATTGAATCCGTGGTGTGGACAGTCTCTCTGGTAAGACTTGTGTTGGGGTCCAAAACGGTTACGAAGAAGTTAATGTCCAAATCTCCGCAAAAATCAGCGTGAGCATTTTATACGAAAATTATTCTTTGTAAAAAAGAATCTTCACAAAGAGTCTTGCGGTAAAATCTTGTTCTAATCTCAATCGAACCGCTAAATATCGATTGTCCGGAGGCAACAAACACATATCCAAATCGGCCATGGATTAGCTCGAGTATGGCAATCGGACCACGCACAAGCCAAACTCGATCTCTACGTAGCGACCAAGCACGTACACGGTTCGGTCGCTACGTAGCGACCGAGCTCTAGCCAAGCTCGGTCGCTACGTAGCGAATGAGCACGCACACGGCTCGGTCGCTACATAGCGACCGAGCTCGAGCCAAGTTCAGTCGCTACGTAGCGACCGAGCACGCACACGGGTCGGTCACTAAGTAGTGACCGAGCTCGAGCCAAATCTCGGTCGCTACCTAGCGACTGAGCACACACACGGCTCGGTCGCTACGTAGCGACTGAGCGCAAGCCAAGCTCGGTCGCTACGTAGCGATAGAGCACGTACGCGGCTCGGTCGTTACGTAGCGACCGAACTCTCTTAAAACGTCGATATGACACGAATCCAAGCATTCTCGTCTACTCTTTAATGCTATCTCCTGTGAGCCATGGCTAAACTATTATTTGTTTCTCACTACTCGAAGACAACAGTCAAACTTTACGATAAAAACCGCAGGAAATTTATTTTTATCGAAGAAACCGTAATAAATGTTTCGAGAGTAAGACGACCCAAAGAGATCTAAAACGCAACTCGAAGCCCACTTACGATTTCTTATCCAAAAACCCATAAGCCGTATGACGGTTTATGCTTGGTTCGTAAGGCAAGAGAAATGTCAAGGTTCCGCAGATAAATGTGAAGTTTCCGAAGATAATCACGAAGATCGGGAAAATCAGAATATCTCCATTTTTAAGCTATGACGGCTTAAGGGCAGAAAGGGGAAAGTGAAAACCGACCTAGGAGCAAGTATATAAGGAGTCCTAGGCGAGAGGCAAAGAAGGATTCGACACACAACAAAACTTAGCACTTAGAGCAATTTAGGCAATTTTCCGTTTTTGTTATTCGAGCTGCGACTCAATTAGGTTTAGCATCTTTAGGGTTTTAGAACTAGGAATCTCGCCGACAGCTCTCGTAGCCCAGGCTCTTACCTTGTTTTAACGCTCAAACGCAAATTCGGAATAAGATCTACTTTGCTCTCTTTTCGATTTCTTATCTTTTATCGTCTTTATTTTGTGTTATGATTGCTTGGCGTGTGGTATTAGTAGATATCCGGGACCTCTGGGAAATTAGGGTTCTCCTACTTTCCTTATTTAAATGGAAATCGACAGTGCGAATTTCGGTTCCCACAACTTGAATCTGATCCAAGAGCCTCTGAATGATTCTGCAGGCTCTTGAGTGAATGTAGCAATCTTGCTCCTCAAGTCTTCAGCACGCGCTTCATCAAAGAAATTGCATAAGAATGCATTCTTGATGTTGCTCCAGGATTTAAGAGATCCTGGTTGTAACTACTTGAGCCAATGCAGAGCTTCTCCAGCAAGTGAATACCTGAAGAGCTTGCATAACAGGTAGTCCTCAGAGACTCCCTCGACTCTAATAGCAGAAATCAGATCCTCGAACCTCTCTAGATGGTCCATAGGATGCTCGTGGGATAATCCATTGTAGGGTAGCTGTCCCACAAGTGTGTAGTACTGCACTTTCAACTCAAAATCCCTCTCAATAGTGGGAGGAAGGATGGCTGATCTGTTGGTGGAGTATCGATCTGGACGGTTGTAGTCAGCTAACGTTTTGGGTTGTGCAGCCTCATCTACAGGTAAAGTAGTACCTATAGCAGTAGCATCAGGCTCAGGGATTTCAGCCCACTGAGCGTCTATCCTCTGACCTGCTACATTACGTAGATGACCCTCCTGGTCATGCAGGTCTCCATTGTTATCGCGTACAAGTATCAAAGGCGCAACCATGTCTCACGGCTAAGTATTGATCGATGTCCGGGATGGAATGTCGATCGATGTCGGATGAAAGATATTGGTCGAGGGAAGGTGAGTGTTGTCGGTCGATAGTGGTGAGCGAGTATCGGTCGACGGGACTAGTGTATGGGTCGACGGTGGTTGAGCAAAATCGAGCGACACACGAGTGATGTTGTCGGTCGATGAGGAGCGCGCTTCCTTGCGGATCGAGCGTTCCAAACTTGCAGGATCTGGTGAGAATAGCAGTTAAGTTTCCTTATTGCTTCTGGTACCGTTGGGGATGTACCTGAAAATCCAAGAAAAAAATTTATGTCAGAAACTTAACAAAAATTAGACAAATAGGCGATCAGAGTTCCCCGGCAAAGGCGCCAGATTTGATACCACTCAAATTACCCTAAGGAGTGATTTATACTCTCTAATAAGAGGTTCAATTGTAGTATTTAGGGATCAAATTCACTAGGAGATAGGGAACCTATTAAATCTAGTAATTTATTAATTCTAAGTGTTTGTTTGTTTTAAGGTTTAAAATGTAAATAACAATCCTAATTGAGCAAGTCTATTGCTCGAGTAACAAGATGATTTGGGGTGTAACTTATTGGAAAGGTATTAGATGCAGATTATAATCCTACAGATGATTAATGTGTTGCATGCATGATAATGTAAAGCTCAAGTACTTGATCAACAAGTCAATCAGATCTCGCATGTATTGACTTGTCTATTAACTAGATCTAATGATCTCAACTGTCGTATTTTGATCAATTGAAAGTGTCGATCGATAATCCTATGGGGATATCGATCGATACACCTTTTGCACTGTCGATCGATTATTCAAGTGTGATATCGATCGACATGCTCTAGTCAAGCTTTATGCGCAGGTTAAATAATAGCTTACTAAGCTCACTAGATCAGCTCTCGCCTTACTCATAGCAAGAAACATAGTTCAATTAGAATGTTTTCAGAATGAGAATAAAGCTCTCGCTTTTATCAATCAATCCAAGGGCAGGTTCTAGGTAGCTAATCTAGACACATGCATTAATGAATTTGCTGTGAAAATAGTAAAACAATAAAAAGTACACTTTGCTTCTAACATGGCGGCAAAGCTTATATAATTAGGGTAAAACTCGTCAGGGGTAATCTTGTAAAATGGTGAAGTCTTGGGCTTCAAGTCGGTTGTGACCAAACGGGCTTTCTGCGCGCTACGCAGTCGATCGATACCAAGACATGCGTATCGATCGATTCTTTCTCTCCAATATCGACCGATGGTCGAGCTCGATGGTCATCTCGGGTGCTTGCTCCAAATATCTCCAAAATGCTCCAAAATCATCACTTATCTCCAAAACACTCTTGATCTTATAAATATAATAAATAGACTATATAATATAATAATTATTAGTAAAAGCACCTATAAACTATGGATGAAAATGGGTCAAATCCATAGTCTATCAACTCCCCTAGCCTTACCCTTTTGCTTGTCCTCAAGCAAAACAAACAGACAGTCTCTCTGAAAGAGGTTTTTTTAAAAACAGCAGGGACTCACATGATTTAAAACTTAGAATCATCACCTCTACAATATTGCAATCCACATCTAAGAATTCCTAATCACAAAAGCACATTATACCATATCCTAGCTTAGCAACCAAATTCATCTAGCCAACAACTTAGCAAATTCTGTCTTTCATTCCCCTCTACCAACCTTATTTCGTAGCAAAAATAAAAGTGAAGGCTTTACCTTGGGAGTATCGATCACAGAATGTAAGGATTCCGTTCAAAAAAAAAGAATGTAAGGATTCTCAAACAAGTATTTGGACCTGCAGGTAAATTTTCGTAAAACAAAATGGAAAAATGTAATATTATTATTTTCTTATGATGTATATTTTCTTATTTTAGTTTTCGAGTTTCTTTATTTAACGTTTTTATACGTAATGGTAATATTAAATTATGGAGAGTTATGAAAAAATTACATTATGGAAGATGACTTTATGAGCCAATAATTTCGAGTTTCTTTATTTAGCATTTTAATATAAAACGGTAATATTACGATATGGAGAGTTATAAAAAAAAGCCACATGGCTTATTTTTTAAGCTTGTTTTGTATATGACGTGGACTCTTCCTCGAGCCTCAAATAGTCTATTTTATTAGTATAGATTCAGAATAACAAAGATTTTCTGCCTAAAACTAAGTGAACTTTTCACAAATAAAGAAAATTTGAAACTTTTACTTAAGTGGAATTGCCAATATGATTTAATTTTAAATTCAAAGTACGTTTTTATGTGCCGGGTATCCAGTCACCATATGGGTCCTGACTAGCCGCAAATGACACCTCCGCCGATGCGAACCCAGAGACCTGGCGATTCTCTCATCTAAATCCGCCAGTGACCACATGCGGGGCTAATAATCTCTGGTCATGACCAATAGGGCAATTCCTCATTTAGTGGAGACCACTAGACCACCATGATGTGGTTGCAAAAGTACATTTTTACTATATGAATGTTTTAAAATATTAATTTAAAGAGGAATTTCTCAAATAAATTAATTTTATTTCGAAAGTTGATTTGCTTCCCAAATGAATTTATTTTATTTGAAAGAAAAGTAATGACATGTCATACTAACATTGATGACATGACTTGAAGCAAATTGTGACATGGACATTTACAGTTAATGTTGATTAATAATTTTGGAAAGTTTTTGAAAATATGGTAATAACTCATAGATCATCATTAATATAACCATAAATAATATAATTGTAGACATACAAATATAATAATATTTACAATTTCGAAATATTATATAATTTTATTTTTATAATTATAGAATTTTATTAAAAAAAATAATTCTTCAAACTTTTATTAAGTTTTTTAAGAAAAAATTAATTTTCTATTTCCGATACTATTAGTTTCTTTTGTATATCTATAAATTTTATAAATATTATTAAGTTTTACGTTTTTATAATTATATACCTGACAAAAAAAATTCTTAATTTAATAAAAGTTGATATAATATATTTTAAACAAAAAAGTAGAAAAAAATATTTCCAAAATCCTAACTTTAAATATATACATATGTATATTTTTAAATATAAATTATTTATTTATCTTAAATTTTACATATAATTAAATTAAAATTTAAAAATTAAATTATTGTAAAAAATAATAAAATCTAAAAATTAACATTTTTTTGTTGTAAAAATAATTTAAATTTTAAAACATTTATTTGTGCACATGTGTAGGAAAACACCTAACTATAGATTATAAGGGATTACCTCGGGCGGGCTACATCCGGATTTTTATAACTAGTTTTTATTTAGTTTAAATTATTATATTTTTATCAGAAATATATTTAATATTTTATTGTATATCTATAATTTAAAAATATTACAATTTGTAGCAAAATTTATCATCAAGTCGCCTTGGCCTAATGGGAAGGGGCTCTAGCTAGAGCTTCGGCGTTGGGTTTGAGTAGTGATATTATGTGTATACGCACACCAATTAACCTAATGTGTACACTACCACAATCAAATGGTATGTCGATGTAGCATTTTAGGATCGAATCCACAGAGACCAACGGTTACACTTTATTTCTATGGGATCAATATTAAGCTAAAACAATGAATGGATTTTAAAGTTGATTGAAGCTTAAAAAGCAAGTAACAGAGTTGGTTTAGTTTCAGATTATAAAAGAGCTAGGTTCAGGGTGATTCATTGGTATACTTAGGACAATAAGCCACACAACTATTCAGGAAGACAATACAAGCCAATCTAGAACTTGAACAACAAAATTAGATAAACCCACAATCATGGTGTTTACCAATTTATTAAGGAATCCTAATGCCTAAACTGTCGTTTGGAATGTTAGGGTCAAAATCGGCCACGACGGAATCAATGTCGGAAAGTTCTCAAGAAAAATGTCTCTCTTTAAAAAGAAAGAAATAATAGTTAAAAAAAATAGCAGGAAAACTGAAATTGAGTTTCATATGAATTCTGAAAATGATTCATACGATAAGCCCTCCAGAAAGGTCTGACTATAAATGCTCGATTACCTCTACACAACACATAACTAGACCATAAAGGTCTGACTGGAAAACAGGTTGTAAGAATCTCAAATCCAGGACGAACTACGAAAGGCTTGATCCTTTCGACAAGGGTACGTAGGCAGCCTTCACAAGGCGCAGCCCTAATCTTATCGCACTCCAATTTTAGTAGAACGAACAGACCACTCCCAACCATTAATTCTGCCTAACTTACCTGACCTACCTAACCGCTCGCAAGGACATCGCAAAAATTCTAGCGAGCTGGGGGGCTAACTATTGGAGTCAAAATCGGTCAGGATGGAACCAATGCCGGAATATCTCTAGAAAAATGTCTCTCTTTCAAAAGAAATAAATAATAGCTAAAAATTAGCAGGAAACCAAAATTGAGTTTCATATGAATTGTGAAAAGAATTCATACGATAAGCCCTTGAGAAAGGTTACTCGAATCCTCGGATAAACGGATCTTGGGCGTCGAAAAAATAAAATGAGCATAAGGCTCGATCAACCCGGCTCGCCATCGGGGCAAGCTGGATGCACATCCAACTCGCCCTAGTGGCGAGTTAGAGCGAACAAGAAGTACAACTCGCCCGTTCGGCAAGTTAGATCAACTAACCTATCTTCGTCCAGTTCTCGTAGCTCCCTCCTTCGAGATCGGATCAAACTTGCTCTTGTTTCATCTCGATCGTAGTCCGCAAGAACTCGTTATCTCGTATGAAATTCGAATTGATCGTATAAAATGGAAACGGTTAACTAAACACCTTGAACTGCCTCCACTATATGGAAAATTTGAACTTTCTTCGGAATCTACGTCGTTTCGGAAGCGCTCTTTCGATAAATCGTAAAACGTTTAAGTCGGAAAACGGCCCGAAAGGGTCTAGAACGCGGCTAAAGGCCCACTCACGATTTTATACGAAATTGAGCCCAATCGTCATGACGGTTTATCCTTTATTCTACAGGAGAAGATAAATGTCAAGTTCGGAGGATAAATGTGAAGTTTCCAAAGATAAACACCAAGATCGAAGGAAAATGGAATATTTCCGCCAAGCGATAAACTTGACCGAGGGCAGAAAGGGAAAGAGGAAACCGCGTCTAGGAGGAGTATATAAGGACTTCGAGATTGAAGAGGCAAATGGACAATTTTTTTACTCTTAGAACTCTCTGCACTTAGAAACTTTAGGCATTATTCTCGACATGTTTTCTTTCTATGACTGGCACTCTATTACTAGATGAACTTGCAAGGGTGGCTCGATCTCTTGTTATACTCTTTCAATCAAACTACATTCGGCTTGTTCCTCGAAAGGGGTACGTAGGCATCCTTTCATAAGGTTCATTCCAAAATCAATCAAAACATTTTTCGTTTCTTTTTTGTCTTCTGTTATCGAGCTGCGACTCAACTAGGTTTAAAGTTTTGGGTTGCTAGAACTAGGTAATTCGCTGACAGCTTTTGCGGCCGAAACTTTTATAGTCTCTTGTAATGATCGCAACGCTCTTACGCGGATTAGAAATAAGATCTACCTTTTCTATAAATTCAATTTGCTATCTTTTCATCTTTTCCGCATTAATTTGGTCACTTGTCATTGGCTCTCGCAGAGAATCCGTGACCTCAGGGAAAGTTAGGTTTGTTGACTTTCCTCCGATTACGGAAATCAACGGTACGAATTTCAGTTCCCACATGGATTAGAGAATGATGACAAGCATTAAGTTTGGATTCAATTGGTTCACGACTTGCCTTAACATCAGCTTTGGTTGGCTAAGGACAAATCGTCTATCTATGCTTTTCTAGCAACCTAAAACACTTTTGATGATCAGATGATAAATGGCTAGTTTAACACATGCATTAATATTAGCAATAGATAGAGATACCAAATATTAATAATCCTATTTGTGTCTAACTCATTGATCCATGATCCCAAAATCCTTAAACCTAACAAGCGACTACTCATCGGTAAACAGAGAAATCACAGAGACAATAGATGAAGAAAACATGTTGAATCAATAAATAAATAAGATAGGGTTCATGAATATTCTCAAGGCGAGAGAGATGAAGCCTTCCCTCTGTCAACGTAGCAAATATTCAAGTACAAAAGTCTCCAATGGTTTCTCGTGAAAAAACTAGCGTAGAATAGTATAGAGAAAGAGAAAAAGAAAAAGAAGATATATTTAGGCCACAGGCGGCTGGGGATGAAATATAGGGAAACTAGGGCAAATCCCGAAATAGAATCTTTTTTTCCATAAATATCGGGAACATGCAGTCGGATTGCTCCGCTCGATCGGGAACAGTCACTTCAGACTGTCCTGCGTGAAAATCACCAAATTGCACTGTTTTCTGCCTCTTTTGCTCAACTGGTCCATCTCCTATCCAGTAAAACTCCAGACCTGTAATGACTCACAAAAAGACTAGAAAGACTCGATAAAGCGTCAAACCCAATTAGAAAACATATATACAATGATATCAAAAACACCATATATCAATTTCTCCAGACTTAGATCCTTGTTTGTCCTCGAACAAGGCCAAGTATCAAGAACAGAGAGAAAGGTTTGAAAGTGTGGGAACTCTCTTATTTTCATCCACCATATTTTAACCACGAATCTCTGATCCATACAAGCAGTAAAACTAGGACAACACACCCATACCAAAACCCCACTGACCGCTGTTCAAGATCGGCTCCATACTCTCTATCTCAAACCTTCAAAAGCTACACCTCCCAGACAAAACTCCTTACATTCAACTAAGAGTGGCGTGAGATTCTCATCACATGCATTAGTCAAGGTTTCGGTCAAGGTATAAAACATGCCTTTTATGTGTTTAGGTGGAGTTAATCAGTGTTTAGGGATTACCATTTCTCGTAGAGGATGCAGGATACCGCGCAAAATTGCAAGAGAGGATAGATCCATTGATGTCCACAGCCTCTACTCGTTTTTGCCTTTTCTCACTTCAGCATAGTTACTCTGATTAGGCGCCTGCTCTTTCCTTGGAACAGTCGCTCATATCATTTGCATTTCCTTCATTCTTTCAACTTGGCACCCATTCTTTCACTCGACCTTCCCAGTGGCTCTTGTTTTTTTTTGAAATCTTCCCTCCTCCATCACCTTATTCTGATGGACGTTTTTTTTTTCTTGAAGAAAACATGGTGATGGTGACGAAGAAGGAGGTAACACATGATGGTTTCGATGTACCACTGGTGGTCATGATTACCTTCTCATTCCTGTTTCCTTCCACTCTGCTCTCTTAGACTAAATCAGTTGGCGTCTGAACAGTTGCTCCCTTGGTTTCACATGTTCTCTTCCCATAACACTTTTCTGTTGCATTAACGAGTAAGAGGCTGCATCGATCCTTTCCTCTCCGGCCCTTTTGCACATATCTGCACATAAGATACTGAAAAGCAAATGCATGAGGGTGGAATAAAGGCTTAGGGTTTCAAGGTGGGTACTAGCCAAAAATGAGCTAGCCAATTAGGATCAACAAGATGGATAGAAAGAATAAGAAGTCATGAGTGCGATCTTGTTACCCCAATCTAACGCCCATGACAAGAAGAATTGCAGTCAAGATAAGGTTCAAGTTAAATGGAGTTAAGTGTGTCCAGAGTAACCTTTACAAGCGAAAAGCTTCTGGAGAACAAGATTATGTAATTTCAGGGTGTTCTGGGTCCACACGTCTGTCGCCTCTGCTAAGGTCACTGAATAATATAACTAAAACACGAGGGTGGTTAAGAAACATCACAAAATAAGGTTCTAATTCTCACAAAATTTTGACTGACTCGATAAAAAAACTGACTCAAAATGACTCAAAAGAAAAATAAAAGAAGTAAACGAGTTAGTAAACGACAAAGACCCTCCCCCAGACTTACTTCACAACGTCTCGGTGTGAAAATAAATCGGAGAGAAGGTGAAAACAAGAATATACATTTTTTTTTGGTCGAGATACTTAGCTGAGTGGAACGGGTGGTCCGAAAAATTATGGGTGCTCTATCGTCAGATTTCGCTTCTGCAACCCATAATTTTTCGAAGTATCTCGATTTTTTCTGTTTTTTTTACCTGAGACTCAATAACTAAAACAGAAAATAAGCAAAACAAAAACAAAACCAAGTTATATTTATACTTACCAGTGGATTGCCTCCCACCAAACGCTTGGTTTAAGTCACTAGCTTAACTTGGTGATAGGGATCAGTCGGGTTGAGCATGAAGACTTGTTCCAAAAAAAGCTCCACAATCAGACATGTTCATCTTCAAAACACTGCTCAACAACCCTGTCACAGCAGCTTCTCCTTTCACCTTCAGCTCACCAGTGAGAATAACTCTGACTTTAGAGAAAGGTTTAGAGGTACCCTTACACTTTACCTCATACTCAATGGATTTCTCATCACACATGCGAGGTATCAAAGTCATTGTAGGATCACCCTTGATCCTTTTCTACTGGACTTTTTCATTCACTTTTGCATTCCCACTGAGTTTCTTGGTATCAGTGTGAGGATCTCCATCCAGGACTTCTTTTATCTCACCATTTTCACAAAGTTCCTTCTTAGGAACATTTTCCAGCCTTTCTCCGCTGACCACTGAGATGCAAGAGGCGTGTAGTGTGGGGTTGATCTCGGAGAAGGAAACTCTCTTATTAGGAAGATCGATGATTGCCCCCACTGTAGCCATAAATGATCTTCCAAAAATCAAAGGCATCTCATAATCCTTACTCATCTCAACAACCTGAAATCCAGTATGAAGAATACAATCTCCAACATGGACAGGAAGGTTGCGAATTGTGCCATAAGCGACTGCCATGGAAGAGTTTGCAAAAGCCAGAGTCACCAGAGAAGGCTCAACATCAACAATGCCCAGCTTGTCTAAAATCGCCTTTGAGACAAGGTTCACACTAGACCCGGAGTCACTAAGAGCTTCCTTGAATTCGACTCCAGCAATGGAACATGGAAAAGAAAAGTTTCCAGAGTTATCAAACATAAGCAATACCTTCGTGTTGGTGTTAATGCGTAAGTAAAGAGAGCCCTATATTCCTCTTGAGTCTCTTTGCAATTTTTGAAGAACATACGCAATTGCTGAATCTCCCAAATATGTTCAAATGAGGTCTTTTTAGGAAGTCTTCTCACCATCTTCCTAAACCCAACCAGCTGCTCTGCGCTAATGGGATCCATCAGATGTCTAGGTGGGATAGGATAGGTTACCTTAGGAACATAGACTCAAACTGGTGGAGTCTCAGCAGGTTCGCTAGGAGCAGTCGCTTCAGAACTAGCAGGGTGCTGTGTTCT
This sequence comes from Brassica oleracea var. oleracea, assembly GCF_000695525.1. Taxonomy (NCBI): domain Eukaryota; kingdom Viridiplantae; phylum Streptophyta; class Magnoliopsida; order Brassicales; family Brassicaceae; genus Brassica; species Brassica oleracea. The sequence continues at coordinate 26,370,374 of NC_027756.1, forward strand.
CTCTTCTGCGCCTAAAGCAGCCTCAGCAAACAGTTGCTCCGGTTCTTTTTCTTCAGCTTTCTCACATCTCAGCTCTGTTGCATTACAGTGCTCAACCCTAGGATTTATCACACTCTTTCTAAGAAGGGTTCCTTGTTGCCTCTTAATGTCTGAGCAATCTGAATGTCTATCCTCTTCATATGGCTGCTAACCACATCATACTTGGTACTCAGCTCGGTGAACATGTTGTCCATTCTGGAGTTGATGTCCGTGGTAACATGATTCAATGCCTTGGTCTGAACCTGCTGACCCTGCAACAGTTGTTGCATCATCATACTCAGACCCTTCAGTTTATCAGGTTAACTGTTCCCGGCAGCTGAAACACCTTGCTGGTTGCTCCGCGGCTGTTGCTGGTTGCTCTGCGGCTGTTGCTGGTTCTATGAAAGCGAAAGTTTTACCCTGAAACTTCTGTGGGTTTTGTGCCTGACTGAAAGCGAAAGTTTTCCTTTCAATACAAAACTATAAAGTTTGAGCTTCAAATTTTATAACTAAATTACATTAAGATTCTTTATTTTTTATTTAGTCAGATATTAATTTGCTAATATACAGTAATATTCTTTTCACATGAATAATCCAAAACTGACCTTAACCACAACATACTATTCCTTGATTATATATTGAAGAATAAGTATTTTATTAAATAATTAACTTACTTAAAGTTTTATTATCAAGTTTGTCAGTGTGAGATGGCATCACCTAAAGCATTCTAAGATAATTTATGCTAATTTGTCATCATCACAATGATTCTCATAATTTACGTTACTGTATTATCACCACAAGTATTCTCGCAGAAATACTTAATCATTTTTTCTTTCATTAATAAGAGATATGGAATTACGTAATATGATAAAAAATATATGTGATAATTAATGATAATGAATGATAAAATTTTGATAACAAGTTTTCTATAATCTATCAATTTTGTTTAATTTTATATGTGTACATCCATTAAAATATCACATTAGCCATATAATAAGGTTTTAGATTTTATCATGTGTTATTTTTTGAAATTACTAAAACTGTTAAAAATCTAATATTGAAAATTTTGTGATCAATAGTTTACTTTTTACTATCAATATATATACATAATCATAAAAATATGTAGGAAACTTCATTTAATATATATTTAATATATATATATATATATATATATATATATATATATATATGTGTGTGTGTGTGTGTGTGTGTGTGTGTGTGTGTGTGTGTGTGTATTTTTAATATTATTTAAATTAAATTATTTACCATCCTAAAATCCATAATTATTTTAATTTCAAATTTTTTATAAATATATATCATAGTTGAATTTAATTTTCTTTACAATTGGAACTTAATAAAATTATTAAAGTATATTTACATATCTTTTTGTTATTATTTTAAAAATTATTTTAAGAAAAACTTATTTTTAGAAAAATATTTTATAAATATCTATTATGTATATATCACAAGTTATTATCGAGTAGATTGTATTTCACATTAAAATAGAAAATAAGACACAAGCCAAACGAGAGAAAAAACAAATTATGGAAACCAAACCTTGATTCTGAAAATTAAGAAAATCAACGTCGACTCAAAACCCTGCTCATTTCATTCTTCATTTTGTAAATAACCAAATTTTTTTCGGCGACAAAAGGTATGCACTGGAAATCATGGAACAAACTATGTCATCATAAGCATAAAAGAGGGTTGGGGTTTAAATAGCTCACATATTTCAATACATCTATGCTCGAAAAACAATTTCGGCGGAAGGACGTTACTTCAGGAATGCATCACCCCTGAACCGATTAGATCTGGAACCGATTAGATCTGGAACCGATTAGATCACACTCACGGTCATATGGCTGATGCCGTATTGTCTTTGCTAGATTTCTGGATAGCAAAGGACTAATCAGCAGGGTGGGATCATGATCATCTATTTTAGTATGGAATGATATTTCCCTCCCAACCACTCGCCTGAGACCAGCAGGTAGTAATCAACAAAACCTCTACCCTGATCATATAGTGGATTTTCTCATCAACGCAACATCGCGGACATAGAATATACATGCAATTCTGTCTTTCATAGATCCACATGATGTGAAGATTATTGAAAGTATACCGCTGAGTCGGACTCAGATTGCAGAAAGAGATGGATGACATTTCACTGAAAATGGGAAATACACAGTGAAATATGGATATCAAGTGGAACGAGCTTATCCTGACAGAGAAAAAACGCTGCCAGTGTATTGCCCAATGGTGTTTCCCCTAAAGGCGTATGGCTGGAAAGTACGCTGTCCGCCGAAAATAAACACTTTCTATGGCAAATAGTATTAGGATGTTTAGCGGTTAAGAAAAACTTGAGAGCGAGAGGGATTCAAGGTGATATACATTGTGAAAGATGTGGAGCAATTGAGGAATCAATAAACCGTGTTTCTTTTTAATGTCCTCCAGTTGTTCAAGTTTGGGCACTCTCATCGAATACATATATTTTCTCTTCTCAATCACTGCAAATATGGATCATATGTATTATAGAGAGTCTCTCCACAAATGCATATGGAAGATCATCCATTTGCATAGATTCTATGGTACATTTGGAAATGACGAAACAACAAAGTTTTTAGTATTCATATATGTAGGTCATAAAATTATTAGAATTGTGATTAGTATATTTTAGGTCATACAAAATATTTTTTTAGTTTTTAGAATGCTTCCCTCTTAAATAGTATAGATTAAAGAATCACAAATCAAATAGTTTATTCAAATTTATATACTGTTAAAAAGTATATCATTTTTCTAAAAACAAATCATCAGACTTATACAAATTTGTAGGGCTTGTTACAAAAATGACTCAAAACTCAAATTCAAATTCAAACATAAAACTAATCCATGGCTTTTTTGGAACTTTCATTTGTCATATTCAACTTAAAAGTTTGGATTATTTACGAAAAATGTCATTACTTCTTTTACGAAAATGAGCATTTTACTCTACCATTCCCATCTTCTTCAAGTATTTACAATATCATCATTGCCATCAATACACCAACCACCATGAACAACCAATTTGAAGATCTTAATGCTCCTAAGAATCAATTTTCACTCTTCATATCCAATATCTTATTCACTAAAACAATATCTCTTTCAATTTCTCTCTTTATTCATCCAAAAAAACCCCAAGATTTTTATTCTAAATTTTGTAAGGCTCATAGAGCCATTCAAACTCCAGATTCTTGGCCATTAACAAGTGGGCCGTTTTCGTGTTGAACTAATGTGTGTTTGGAGAAGCTAAGCAAGTTATCTCATTAGTTGAAGGTAAGAAATCAATTTTTTTTCTAGATCGGTTCGCTAGAAGACTTCCGTGTTATTCTTCTGGTCGTAGAAGACTTATACGGATGTCTTCTGGTCAATGCAGAAGTTAGTTTTCCAATTGACTTTATGTCTTTTTTCTAGAGAAGACTTCCTTGGAGTCTTACACGTAATTCTTCTCGGATAAACAGATTAGTTTTGCAATTGACCAAATTTTGTTAGAAATTTGACTCTTTCTACAAGACTTACATGGAAGTTTTCCGCTAGAAGACTTCCAGGAAAGTTTTCTGAACTGTCGGTGGAAGTCTTCTCACAGAGCGGTGGAAGTCTTCTCAAGTTACTTTTGCAATTGAAAAATAAAAGTTAAATATTTAATTTTATTTAGAAGACTTCCATGTAAGTCTTCCGAGAAAAGATTACACGGAAGTTTTCCAGAGTTTATTTCGAGATTCTCGTCAATCATTTGGTTATCACAAAAGACTTCCGCGTAACTCTTATGCCAGAAGACTTACAAGTAAGTGTTCTAGTTAAAATTAAATACTCTATTTTTTAATTCCAAAAGTAACCTGAGAAGACTTACATTTCAAGCAGAAATAAAATATAAAGTTGTATTTTTATGGTGGAAGACTTCTGTGTAAGTCTTCTAGAAAAGGTCAAATTTCTGATACAATTTGGTCAACTGCAAAACTAACATGCTTATTCCATAAGACTTACAGGTAAGTCTTCTCTGGTATTTTCAAGATTTTTTCAAATACAAAAGTAAGCCAACATTTACAAAATGAAACTTCAAAAGAAGTCTGCTGTAGAGTAGACTTCCGTGGAAGTCTTTCTTTGTAAATTTTCAATTGTAAAAATTACCTAAAGGGAAGAATTCCTAGCAATCTTCTGAAAGACTTCCGTTGGCGTCTTCTACGTCAATGTTTAATAAACTTTCATTTTCTTTAAAACTATAAAAACTTTTTAACATTTTTTTGTTAATTCATATAAATTAGTCGATATTGCAGCTACTGAATTAAATTCATAACTTAATTGGTTTTAATCATGAGGTTACCAACATTCATGTTTATTAATATTTCTAGCTAATTTTATAAGCCTTTCCGGTAAGTCTTCTCAGTTTAAGTTTTTGTAAAACTTGTATTTTCAACTTCAATATATATATTTAACTTTCAAATGTGTCAAGTAACTTCAAAAATAACAAGTCATATGTTTTAATGTGTATTCTTAGATCATAAGATATACTTATTAACTTTCATGAAATTTGAAATTTCAATTTTCACTAAAAATTGAGTTTCCCGCTTATATTTTAATTTTTTCGCTTTAAATTTCCCGCTTGAAATTTAAGTTATCCGAGAAGTCTAGAAGACTTCTAATGAAACTGTTATATGTTTGAACTTATGTAATGTTTGATCTTTTGTGAATTTGACTAAGTTTTCTTCCTTAGTTGTAGTAAATTTGACTAATTTGTTTTGTGTTATTGTGTTTTGCTATTGAATTTGTATCAATAACTTTTGGCAAGATAATATTGTAGACTTGAAGATATTTACCAAAACAAATTCACTAATATCTCTTCAAATTTTCAAAAGAAATCACAACTAAAGGAGTACACCAACAAATCACAAAACATACCATAAAAATAACTATTATAAATCATTGCTCCACAAAGACAAGTTTGAACTCCACTTGACATGAGAGAAGACTCCGCCAAAAGATTTCCATGAAGTCTTCTAGTGCATTAAATGTTAGAAGATCTGAAAAACATGCATATCAAAAAACATTCAAATGGCTTCAAAACATAGAAAAAATAAAAAATAAGATAATAGCTTAAAACAACCAAAACAATTTTCAAAAGGTAAGAGCTTTAAGAAACAAGAGGTTACCAAATAAAAAAATATGATTTATAGATATACTTTTAAAGGAGTCGAAGATGAGAACCTTGTAATGAAAAACTTACAAAACAAGATGAATTAGTGGGAAAGAAATGAGACAAAAAATAATAAATTGATATAAAGTTTGGTTTTTGCAAGTTCTAAGAGATTAAAGAGACGTCGGAGAGTTTTAGCTTAGGAAAAAGGTAAAAGTTTTAAGTAACCAGAGGTTACCAAATGAAGAAAAATCAGACATAGAAACTTATAAAAACACTCAGATCTATTATGAAAGAGGAGACATGGGAGAAGATTCCTCCGGAATACTTCATGCATTAAATGCTAGAAGAATTCTGAGAAAACTTCCCTGAAAGTCTTCCAAGTCTGTCTCAGATCTGAAAAACATGCATATCAAAAAGCATTCAAATGGCTTCAAAACATTGAAAAGCTTCAAAAATAAGGTAATAGCTTAAAACAGCCAAAAGAGTTTACAAAAGGTAAGATTTTTAAACAACAAGAGTTTACCAAATGAAAAATACTCCATCTGTTTTCAAAAGTAAGATGTTTTAGATTTTTTACTTGTTCCACAAAGATAGATGAATAGGAATAAAATGAATCGGAATAAAATTTTGTATTACTTTCGGAAACATTCACACCAGTGACTGGTAACCATCAAGAAACATTAGGAATGAATAGGAAAAAGATGAATAGGAATAAAATTTTGGAAATGATGAGGAATGAGGGTTCCTTATCAAAATTAACAAGGAACAAATTTGTATTATAATTCTCTACAAAAAAGAGAATGAGATGGAATGAAGAGGAAAAAATATTTTTCATGAATGGTAATCTTTTTAAGAAACGTTAAGGAATGTAGTATTCCTCTTCATTCCCTTGGTTACCATTCAAACCTATATTGAAGGTACTTTTTTATACTTTTAAGAAACATTAAATGAAAATATTTGAATTGATTAAATTTCTTTGGTGAAAAGTTATTGGAAAGTGTATAATAAAGTAAAAGAAAAATTAAATTATAAAAATTATTGAATTCTTAATAAACGTGAACACTTTAGAAAATCTTACTTTCGGGAATTTCGGGAACAGAGGGAGTATAATTTATAAATCTACTTTTAAAGGAGTGGAAGATGAGAACCATGTAAATAAAAACCTGCAAAAACAAAATAAATCATTGAGAAAGACATTAGATAAAAATGAGAAATTGATATAAAGTTTGTTGTCTTTAGGTTCAAAGAGATTAGAGAGAGGTTGGAGAACTAGTTTCCTGCCATGAACACTCAACAAAATCGCCAACAAGGTTCTTTACCTGGAAAATCTGAGCAAAACCCCAAGGAGACCATGAAAGCTATCACCCTCAAAAGTGGTAAGGAGTTACCTCAGAAAGCTCTCACCAAGGCTGCTGAGAAACAAGGTGAGGGGGTTGCCATCAACATAGATGATGAAGTGGTGATTGTTGATGAGAAAATCAATGATGAAATCTTGGAGAAGATTGTGGAAGC